>NW_019154113.1:8419782-8558046 GCF_002288905.1 Enhydra lutris kenyoni
GAAAGAAAGAAAGAAAGAAAGAAAAGAAAAAGAAATCAGAACAAAGTCTGAGCCAAGAATTCCCATGGCTGATAGTGGGTGGACCCTTCCAAACCCACTTGGCCCCGCCCCTACAGGGGCCAAGAGTCCCTGCTTTCTTGGTTCCTCCAACCTGGAAGGCACCTCCTTGTTTGTGCACCAAGTCATAGCCAAATTTTAGCTTGCACCGTGAGAAAGGAGAAAGACACAGGCAGTTGCGTGCGTCCTTCTTTCGCGCCCGCTTTGCACGCTCTCTTTGTTGCTTCCGTCGGAAACCCAAATGAAAGCCAGCTTAAGGCTGCCGAAGTTAACACGTTGGCCAGTTTGCAAGCTCGATGGCCCCTTTGTGAACAGGCTCAGGGCAATTCTCTGCAGGTTAATAGCTGCTTACACGTTTTTGCCACACAGATCTACACTAGAAATCCCGCTCTCTAATCATTTAATGGGTTACCAGCAGAAAACCCAACTCAAGCTCCATTTATGTTGGGATGAACACAGCATGACGTTGGCGTTCATTGAGTCAGGCCCTGTGCTCATTCATGTCTGAACGTCCAGCCTCTGAAACAACACCCTGCGCAAAATGAAAATCAAGTGATTAAAAGTTTTTGTTTTTGTGGGCCCTCTTGCTTGGTTAATACACTGAACCATCCCCAAATAAGAAACCATTTAAAAGTAATATGGGTGAGTCATAAGCGAGATAATATATACTTCAGGATTTTTTAAATGCCTATCATTTATTCTCTCATTAAAAACAAAAGAATTAATTTGGTGAGCACCTGCTATGTGTTGGGGACTATGGGGGATGCTGGAATTTACTGATCGCCTCTCTATAGCCAATGCATGGTGTTTACTGGCACAAAATTTCAATTAAAGTGAACTATGTGGCTAGTAAGAAACTGGTTTGAAGCAGGTGATTTTCTCACAAGGATCTGTACTTGATAATCCACAGTGTTCACATTTTAGGCTAATGGGTAAATAATCACTCCACTTCTTCTGTTCCATAAAGAGGTTTCTTCCAATGTCGGAGGAAATGAGGACTCTACATAGAAACAGAAGTTGTAGGGAGCTTGATTTTCAATGTGCGGAAAACATCATTCTGGAGAAAATTATAGTCACCAATACTTTCCAAGAGGAAGTGAACTAGTGAGATAGAGAATCCAGATAGAAGCTGCCTTTCTGTACTATCTGAGCAATAATTTCAGATACTAAACCTATTAAGTGCTTCCCATGACTTGTCATTATACTATGAAATTTAAAGATCATTATTGATGTCTTAAATATTAATTATACCAGTTAATACCCTTTTCTCTGGATTTTTGATATATGTATATTTGCATCTCATCATGCTGGAATAGTAAATGTCTATTTCAATGTATGACAAAACATGTTCCATTTAACAGCTGAGTAAGAAAACAAAATCTAGGAGAGTTGGTGATAAACAAATATTACAGATCAAATAATTTACTCACAATGGGCACTCCAGAGAGACTGTTATGCCATGAACATTAGGCACTTTCTCTTCTTTGTTTAGCTGTGTTGATTTTGCCCTGGATATGACAGAGATACATTTTGCCCATGAGGAGTATTTATTATTTCATATTTGGAAGACTGGTGACTTTTGTACCTTCCATGAAAAGAAGCTCAAATCAGGAATTCATCCTTCAAATGGATACAGATAGTTACCAGGTCTTAATAATTGTCTTACCTCCTCCTAACTTGTCTGGAAGCTTCTACGGGATGTCATACCATATTTATGGTCTCTATACCCCATTTTTTTTTTATTTCCTATACTCTATTTCTATAACAATGGGTTATCCTTGGTAGAATCTCTATGATTACTTTCAACAATTCAATAATTTCAGCGTCAAATATTCGGTATTAAAAGGAGCTAGACTCAAAAAAGGTGTGGGAGAATTATAACATAGAGGTCAAGGCTTGGAGTTGAGAACAGATCTGCTTTGAAATTCAGGAAAAAAATCCAGTCCCCATTGTGATACCTGAGTGAGGTTCTCACTTTCTCTCCAAGCCTCAGTTTTCCCATCTGCAAACAGGGAATGATTTAAATTATTGTAAAGATTAAAATAACTCAGTCATAGCACTTACAATAAAATCAGTGCCCAATTAACAGCAATCATTATTAAATAACCTTTTCAATATTGCTTTAGATAACTGAATTTGAATAGATGTTCTTGATTTGGGGTACCTTTTAAAAACATTCTCAAATCCCTGCTTCGGAAATAACATCGCCCATTTTTCCAACCAAGCTACATGATCTGGGAGTATGACTAATCAGTTATCTGAAAAGTGACACAGTGTGGCCATTAGTATAGCTCAAGAATTTTCATTCTAGAAATTAAGTAGAGTGTTTATTTTCTGAACTCTGCTTTTTTTCGACATTCATATATTTTAGTTACTAATTTCATTAAACCATAAAATACTTGAAGGGTCATAATAACGGCTAAAACTATGCAATTAAGACTCATTCTGCTACTCAGGTTATTCATTTCTGGATACCTGATGATTAAACTTGCCATGAGATATTTATGTAGAAACAAATGATTACTTTTTATTCCAAAAGAAAACAGACCATCAAGCTAAGAGTCTTTTCCCAATGTTATTTGCATGCCCTTTTTCTGCTCTGTTTTCAAAACAAATACTTCTGTGATAGGAAATAGCCCATGAGTGTTAGAGGAAGAATTGTAAAGTCAATGCAAATTCCCAATAGAATGAGTACAAGCAGAGTTTGTTGGTTGTTTGTTTGCTTGCTTGGGGGGTTGGTTGGGGCTGTTCTTTGGACTGATACCAATTATGAAGACTCAAAAAGTCTGCTAATCTAACTGCCTCATCTACAGCATCCTCAGATGTAGGCTAGAGTAATAGCGGAGGCACCAGAGGCTAAATTCATGGTACTTACATGATACTGATTTCCAGGCTCCTCCTATTTGGGGAATAAATGCTAGTGTCTTCAGTAAGTATTTTCCATGCAGACATATGGCAGACAATTATTGCAGACCACTTCTCCAGGGGACTACTCTAAAACAGACACCTCCACTAAGTGGATTTCTACTTTTGTTTGTTAACAAATGCACATTTTAAGTGCACCCCCCCCAATATAAAAACGCGCTTCAACTTCTCTATTTTGTGTACCCGATATAAAATTGGCATAATAATGACAACATTGATACCTCAAGGGCTTTTACAAGGTTAAATTAAGATGATTCTTACAAAGTACTTATTCCGACACCTCACCCATAGTAAGCACTCTGTGAATGTTTTGTTTTTAAATGTTACCATTTTATTATGATAAACCCAAGTATCCAATTCTAGAGAATAACAACATATTTGTTTGGTAACTACATATAGACAATAACACTGATGGAGACTTCTTGTTAGTTCTTAAGAGTATGTAAATTGGAAGCCCACTTAAAGGTCTTATCTAATTATAATTGCATAGTATACAGTTGATATTGGCAAAAAGGCTTATGAAATTCTGCCCTGGGGGTGGGAAAAATAATCTCTTGGATGTTCATATGATTTGTGTAAAAATCAGAGAGACTGAGAAAATGCTTGATACCGGGATTACTAACACATTTCATCATTATTTTGGAATAGTAATCAGAGGTATAAGATAAAAAAGCAACTCCTAACTTTCTACAGGAATGAAGACAGTGAAAATGACCTCAAACTTTTACAGCATGTGAGCATATATTCATGCTAATCAATTATTAGAAACACTACTTGGAAAGAAACCATGGAGAACTGAATCTTTAATATCGATTTTTTATTAAAGGATGTTATGACCTAAAATTTGTGTTCGTCCATACCGTATTGAAAGCAAGAGAATGGAAAGGGAAATGTTGAATTATGTCTGCTTTTTAATCCACTTGTCCAAATGGACACTGTTTATGATTCTACAAGAAGGCATCGCAAGGGAATGATACAACGGGGTTGTGCCAACTACCTCCGCTTTCTGGCCATTTTATTTGCTATTGGAGTTACTATTTAAATTTATACTTCATTCTCTAAAGAACTAATTTCTAGCCAAAAAATTAAAAATAGACCATACAAGCAAAAAGAATCTCGTTATAATGGATCAAAAAGAGTAAAATTGGAAACCAGCAGACAAATCCAAAAGCAGGGATGGGGGAAATTCTGCAGACAAACTAGCCTATTCTCTCTTAAAAGTTACAGTCACGAGAAAGAGAATGTGCTGGTTGGAAAAGACTCAGCATAACAGCCAACTTCAATCTGCGGTTCCATAATTCACTGTGAAAAGGATATTTGGGGTCAATTGTGTCATGCAAGCACGGGCTGAGTATCAGTCCATAGACATTTACTGGCATGGAAGGGTGTAGATCATTGGCTGGAAAAAGCAGATTACAAAACAGTGAGTAGAGTATGATCTTAATTTGCTGCAAAAGATACACGTGCACAGAAAGATCCAGAAGGGTATGGGTAAACTTCAACAGTAGTAAAGTCTGTAACAGTAAAAAGAGTTTTTAAAGAAAGGACTGGGCTGATTTTCTATTTATTCTGCTAAGGGTACTGAGACTCGCCTTTTTTTGTTATAAACTAAACAGACTCAAGTATCAAGGGGGGAAAATGTTCCATTAAAGTATATGCATCCAAAGGAACCTGTAATCATCTTCGCACATGCAGCTTAAGAACCTTTTGTATTTGCAAGGGCGCCTGGGTGGCTCAGTGGGTTAAGCCTCTGCCTTTGGCTCAGGTCATGATCTTGGGATCCTGGGATCGAGCCCCACATTGGGCTTTCTGCTCAGCAGGGAGCCTTCTTCCCCCTCCCCCTCTGCCTCCCCCTCTGCCTGCCTCTCTGCCTACTTGTGATCTCTCTCGCTCTGGTGGGTAAATAAATAAAATCTTTAAAAAAAAAAACAAAACCTTTTGTATTTGTCAAAGTCAGGTTCACTGATGACTTTGTTTTATGTTTATCTGACAATTGGGGCTATTTTTATGAGTTAGAGGAAAGCAAACTGATTGCTCCTTTGCCTGAAGTTATTAGAAGATGCACTTAAAACTCCTGATTTAAAACCATCTGTATCATGAGATACTGAGTTGGTCCTGAGTGAACTAATGAAAGCCTCTCAGAAGACACTTGATTTTGAGAATTTCCACTAGTGCTGTGCTGGAATGCCACACTGCAGCCCATAACTTTTCCAGACAGGCAGTGAATTCAAATCCTTAGTGAGCGGGTCTCCCTCTTCTTGACTTGACTTATAAAGACAATTACTGAAAAAGCATCTCCATTCACAAACAATACTCAAAGTTTCCTGTGCCCCTTCTGCTACTGATTAAGGACTATTTTTATAAAAGGTCATCAACTTCTAAGTAAAGTTCATTCTCGTGCTGTTTTTATTCTATCACATGTACCCATTTTTAATTAAAGTGCCCTGCATTATAATGAGTTTACAATTTATTTGCATTCAATTAATGAGCTTTGGAAAAGAACCATATCCATACACCCTCCTCTACACCTTCCCTTTTAAAATGTTACAAAGATAATTATTTAGGAAATTGCAACTTCAAAATCAGGAGTTTCAAAACCATTTAAATTTTAGAAAAAAAAAAGTCACTAAACCTAAGAAGTTATTTTTGTGATGGGTATGGACCCAACCACAAGTGATGATCTCTGACAAGATGCCCTGAGACAAATCTGATGACATAACTCCCCTTTAGCAAACCTCCAAGGGTACAATCTAGTTAAGTGGGCACCTAAAAAATTCCTCATGAAGAAGAAGAGATGTACAATCCATCAAAAATGAGGGTACCGTTGTCTAGTTGGAGGTCGTTCAGCTGGAAAGGTTGAGATTTTTTTGGCAAATGTAAACTTTTGCAATCTTTCCCCTAGGATAATTTGGTATTATTTCTACCTCTCATGTCCGATTTTTTTTTTTTTTAGAGGAAGGAATACCTCATTCAATATTTCCTAATTTTTGCATTGCATCAGGTCAACTGAAGTTTCTATCATTTTAACTAGAGTACCTAGGATTTTCTTCATGGATCCTGGCTTTAGCTTTCCCTTTTATGAATTTAGAATATTTCACATTATATATTTCCTTTCTCCCTCTCTCTCTCTCTCTCTCTCTCTCTCTCTCTCTCAAGAGAGGTAAAATCATCTCAATATTCTCTTCCCCATTTCAATTCTTTGATGTAGCATTATCTTTTTTTCCCCCACGATGAACACCCTCTAAGGCAATAATCCCTTTCCTCTGCAACAAAAGAATCTGGACTTTTTCATTAAAGTCCAGTTCAGTGACATACAGCCATCTGTTTGACTCTGTGTCTTAAATGTCACATTGCTTTGATGAACGAACAGATGCCCAGCTGACGACGCTACAGATATAATTGGACGGGTACCGAATGTCTAACTTAGGGGCCACTCTATAGGTAGGTATTTGGACTTTACCCAGTTTTACCCTTACTTGAGGAACACAAAGGGAGTGTTTCAGCCATCTTAATATCTTTATGAAGTTGTGTTCTAGTTTGTTCTTTTTGAAGATTAATTCTGATCTTTGTCTCCCTTCTTTTGTGGCTGTCATTCAATCCTGGTTTGAAAAATGTCTCCACTCTTCCCTCTCCACTCCGTCCTTCTCAAGACCCTCGCCCTCAGGGCTCCCTCTGTTCCCTCCAAACTAAACTTCTTGATGTTTGATTTTCCCACTCCTGATTTTACACTTCCTCCACACTGGTTCTGAGACCTGGAATAATGCCCTCCCTTTCAAGTCTGCCCCTCCCCTTGTTTAGAATCCCACCCCTTTCACAAAGCACTCTTTATGTGGTTGGTGGTATTGGGGAGTGGTCTGGGGAAGTGGGTAATGAATGTATTCACATATGTGGCGGAGGCTGAGAAAGAGAATGGGTAATTGGATTTTGCACAAACAGGCTCATTAGCCAACCTCAAGACATCAAAACATGAAATTAAAGTAAATGGTTTGTGTATCACTTCATTCTGTAATATACTGCAAATTCCACAAAGGTAGGGGCCAGATACTCTGTTTCATCTGCATCCAACCTCCTTCAGCGAGAGCTTAACAGATAACTCAGGATGCAGGAGGGATCCTGGAGAAAAGCGCAAGATGACAATATTTTTTTAGTTGGATGAAACCTAAGAGAACATCGGAAGAGTCTCTGGTGGGTTCGCATGTGGATAACTGAACAGGGCCTGGGAACTTTTTTATACCCACTCAGGGTCAAAGGCCACTGTGTCCTAGAATTGGGATCAGCATTCTAATCCCTTTGGCACCTGATTGCAGTCAGGATCATTGTTTGCACTTTAATAGAAATTAGTAGGTAAGCTTAAATTTATCTTACAATCCAGCATGGCATCCATACCCTCCTGACAATGCTAGGGTTCACCACTGACTTTCTGGGCAACATTTAAGCTTTCATTAATTTCTACAGGAGTCTAAAATGTGTGTCCTGCAGAAAATACTGTATGCAGGATTTTATGTACTCCAGCATGGTATAAATGAACTAGAAAGATAGTAGACAACCTGTCGATAATCTATAGTATTTACTTCTACCACATCTCTGTGTGATAAGCAATGGGCCATGAGGATAAGAAGGAAATCTGTCCACCCATTTAAACACATTTGTTTTCAAAGTATATTTCACTAGATATAATACAAACAGGTGGTAGATGCAATGAGACTTTTTTTTTTTTTAAGATTTTATTTATTTATTTGACAGAGAGAGAGCTCACAAGTAAGCAGAGAGGCAGGCAGAGTTGGGGGTGGGGGAGAGGGAAGCAGGCTCCCTGCTGAGCAGAGAACCCGATGCAGGGCTCCATCCCAGGACCCTGAGCCGAAAGCATAGGCTTAACCCACTGAGCCACCCAGAAGTGATAAGTAACCAGAAGTGATAAGTAACCATGCTGGAGTCTACAACAACATTTGGAAGCCTAGATCTTGCTTTGAGCGCTTTGGGAAACCATTAAGGGCTTAAGGACGAGAAGAGATATGGTGAGATCTGCTTATTAAAGAGACCTTGTGGTTGCAGAGGGGGACTGGTTGAAGGGAGACCAGGAGCAAGGAGGCTGTTAGGACCAGTGGCAGCCTCTGGTGGAGACAGCCATGGCAGAGCACCTTGAGGGCAGTAGCCAAATTGCTCCTTGCCTTTAAATGGCTATTCCTAAATCTCACTCTGATTTTCCTCTCCTTCTCCTACCTGGAAGTTTCCAAGAGACCCCACTTACCAGACCAAATACATTTCTTCTAACTTTGCCTCTGTCACGAAGCTAAAAGACAAGGAGGGAGTCAGGGGTGTGCCTAAACCAGATGCCCTGTATTGGATCTCAGATCAGGTGCTCCTTAGAAATTGATACCAAGAGTTAATATTTGTTCAATACTTCCTACATGGCCAGTATAAATCCACACAAAAATCCCATGAGGGAGGGACTGTCATCACCACTTTGCATGCAAACAAATGAGCACAGAAAGAGAGGGTAATGTGCTCAGTGTCTCTCAGCCAAGGGGAGGTCTCCAGATCATCTAACTTCTGTGGCCAGACCCTGGCCACTGAGTTCCATTGTCTCCTTCTGTTGACTCACAGCCCATGTGACTGTATCTGGGGATCAACCACTACCTATTATAAAGTTTCTATGGAAAAATTATGTTCTAGTTCCCCAAAACACACATATATTTCAAAAGGGCTTCACTAATGAAAAGTTCGTGAGACTTATTTCAAGGAAGCCATAAAAGTCGATACAAAACTACAAAAGAAGATCCAAATGAATAAAGAGATACCTTGTGGTCCTAGGTAGCAATGCTGAAGATTACAGGTCCAGCAATACTCTACCGAAATGATTTATAAACTTAATAAAACCCAAAATAATACAGCAGCTGGATTTATTTGAAATTTAACAAAGTATAGTATTTATCTCAAAAAATAGTATGTTAGAGGGCGCCTGGGTGGCTCAGTGGGTTAAGCCGCTGCCTTCGGCTCAGGTCATGATCTCAGGGTCCTGGGATCGAGTCCTGCATCGGGCTCTTTGCTCAGCAGGGAGCCTGCTTCCCTCTCTCCCTCTCCGCCTGCCTCTTTGTCTACTTGTGATCTCTCTCTGTCCAATAAATAAATAAAATCTTTAAAAAAAAATAGTATGTTAGAATAGCCAATAAAGTTTTGAAAAGAAAAGAAAAAGACGAAGAATAACTGTGGAAATGGGGGACTGCCATATAAATAGCAAACTGTCTTATAAAACCATAATAATTAAGAGTATCCATTGGTGTTGCCTTAAATAAATAAATCACAAGAGAGAATAGAAAACCTCAAACCAAACATATACATATATGTAGACAAATAGAGACTGTATGTATAAGAACTTAATACATGACAATGGATGGATTTTGAAATAGTGGAGAAATGGCAGAATATCCAGTAAATGTTATTGAGAATGCTATCTGTTAAACTGAGGAAAAACAAAACAAAACAAAAAGCTACATCACCATGGTAATTATTCAAAATAACTCACAGACAAATTTAAAAACTAAAGAACCAAATTATTAAAAGAAACTTTTGAAAGAATTTATATTTTAAAAAAACTTTTATTTAAAACATAAAATACAGATGCCAAAAAAAAAAGTCAATAAATTTCGCTTCATCACATGTGAAATGTATGGGAAATATAATAAATGGAATTCAAAGTCAAGTGATAGACTCGAAGAAAATATTTACTATGGTAAGCAAAAAAACTATTTAGAATATAAAAGAACTTCTATAGGCCAATGGGGTCAAAAAAATCTACCCAATAAAAAAATGGTGTCTCATTACCAAAAACTGGAAAACAGGAAGAATAGTGGAGGATTGACACTTCATAGCTTCAGAACTTACCACCACGCTATAATGATTGAAAGTGTGGAACTTGCCTAAGGACAGACGTGTAGAATAGAGTGGAGACTTCAGGAAAAACATGAACAAACCTTACATTTATGGTCACTTGACTTTCAACAAAGAGGCCAAGACAATTTGATGGGGAAACAAGAGTCTTACAGCAAATGGCTTTGGAACAACTGATATCCAACTCGAAGAGTGAAATTGGATCTCCACCTCTGTAACACTGAGTTAAAGTTACAAACTTTTGGAAGAAAGCAAATGAGCAAATCTTTGTGACCTGGGATTTTGGTGCCACAATGATAGCAAAGCAAAAGTGACAGAAAAAAAAAAAAAAGTGAAATTGCCCCTCATCAAGGTTTAAACTTTTAGGTTTCAAAGGACACCATCCGGAAAACAAAGAGTGGGGCACCTGGATGGCTCAGTGGGTTAAAGCCTCTGCCTTCGGCTCAGGTCATGATCTCAGGGTCCTAGGATCATGCCTGGCATTGGGCTCTCTGCTCAGCAGGGAGCCTGCTTCCTCCTCTCTCTCTGCCTGTCTCTCTGCCTAATTGTGATCTCTGTCTGTCAAATAAATAAATAAAATCTTTAAAAAAAAAAAAGATAATCCACAAAGTGGGAGAAAATATTTGTAAATCATGTATCTGATAAGGGGCTTATAGTCAGGAAAAAAAAAAACTCTTACAAGTCAAAAATAAAGACAAATGAGTCTATTTTTAAATGGGCAAAAGACTTGAATAAACATTTCTCCAAGGAAGATATATAAATGGCCAATAAACACATGAAAAGGTGCTCAATGTCACTACTCATTAGGCAAATGCAAATCAAAACCACAGTGTGATGACACTTTATACCCATTGGGCAGATTATTATCAAAAAGACAGGGGGCACCTGAGTGGTTCAGTCAGCAAAACGTCTGCCTTCCGCTGGGGTCATGATCCCAGGGTCCTGGGATCAAGTCCTGCTTGGGGGTCCTTTCTCAGTAGGAAGTTTGCTTCTCCCTCCGCCTGCTGCTCTCCTGCCTGTGTCTTCTCTCTCTCAAATAAATAAATAAAATCTTTAAAAAAAAAAAAAAAAGACAGACAATAAGAAGTTTTAGAAATGATATGGAAAGGGGCACCTAACTGGTCCAGTCAGTAGAACATGTAACACTTGATCTCAGGGTCTTTTTCTTTTTTTAAGATTTTATTTATTTATTTGACAGAGATCACAAGTAGGCAGAGAGGCAGGCAGAGAGAGAGGAGGAGGAAGCAGTCTCCCCACTGAGCAGAGAGCCCGATGTAGGACTCAATCCCACCACCCTGGGATCATGACCCGAGCCGAAGGCAGAGAATTTAACCCACTAAGCCACCCAGGCGCCCCTGATCTCAGGGTCTTGAGTTCAAGACCCATGTTGGGCGTAGAGCCTGCTTTAAAAAAAAAAAAAAATGATGTACATACTTTGCTGGTGGGAATATAAAATGGTACAGACACTTTGGAAAACAATGTGGAAGTTCCTCAGAAGGTTAAATATCATTATATGACCCAGCAATCTCACTGCTCAGTATATATCTAAGACAATTAAAAGCATGATCACACAAAACCTTGTTCATGAATATTTATAGCAGTATTACTCATTATAGCCAAAAGTACAAACAACACAAAAGTCCATCAACTGATGATTGCATATGCAAAATGTGGTATATCCATGCAATGGACTATTATCCAGTCAGAAGAAAGAAAGAGATATTTTGAGAATGTTACACCAAGTGAAAGAAGCTAGGCATAAAATGCCACATAGTGAATGATTCCATTTCTATGAAATGTTCAGAATGGGAAATCCATGGAGACATACCATGGAGAGTAACTGCTAATGGATGTCTACGAGATTTCTTTCGGGGATGATCCAGGTAGAACTTGGCAAATATACGAAAATCATTGAATTTGTACATTTTAAAGGGGTGAACTTTAAGATTTGGGAGTTATCTCTCAAATAAGCTGCTATTTTTTTTTTAAAGAACAAAGACTGAACAGAAAATCCACAAAAGGTCAATCCCCAAATGAAGATAGACTCAACTTTCTTGATGATCAGGGAAAAGCAATCAGCATTATAGTGAGGTATCATTTCATATCCATCAGATTTGCAAAAGTCAACACATTTGACAAACCCAAGAACAGGAGAGGGTATAGTAATAAGAAATCAGATAGACACTGGTAAGACAAATTAGCATAGTTCCTTTGACGGGCATCATTGTGACACTAAGACTGCAAACGCATACATTCGTTGCTTCGGCAACCCTACGTCTGGTTTAAGCCCTAGAGAAAGCTCTACATGTACAAAAATACTACTCACATATATTCTTTATATCACTATCAATAATAAATGGATAGTGATAATATTTCAAAAGTAAATATTGGAAGCAACTTCCATTTTTATCAAGGCAGGAAGAGTTAAATAAACTATGCTCTATCTAGAAATCGCTACATATGGGTACGTAAAGTTCAAGTCATATCAAGTGTTTAAAAACCTCAAATAATAGGAACAGTATGACCCTGCTTGTGATTTAAAACACACCGATTATATTTTTGCACCTGTACGTGCATATGAATGTACTCGCACAGAAACAGACCCGCCCCAAAGATATACAACACGCTCTTCGCTTGGAGAAAGGACAGGGTGCCAAGGAGGACTTTGTTTTCTGTGCTTGTCTGTGTGTTTATTTATTTATTTATTTTTTTAAAGAATTTATTTATTCATTTGACAGAGAGAGATCACAAGTAGGCAGAGAGGCAGGCAGAGAGAGAGAGAGAGAAGGGAGGAAGCAGGCTCCCCGCCTAGCAGAGAGCCCGATGCGGGACTCGATCCCAGGACCCTGAGATCATGACCTGAGCTGAAGGCAGAGGCCTAACCCACTGAGCCACCCAGGCGCCCCTGTGTGTTTATTTTTAAGGAGAATTGTTTCTCCTGTAAAAGTAAGAAGGAAGTTCGAAAGGGAGTTAGGAAGGGGTGGAGGAGGGGGGCAGGCACAGCAGACAGGCAAAGATGGCTCAGAGAGTGGGGAGGGAGGCTGCTTGTCACAGGGAATCCCACTGAGTCAATAGTTTTGTAACTATTAAATCATGGTTATGGCTTCTATTGACTAAATTCTAATTTTAATGTCTGCCCAGCGAAAATTTCCTAGTGGGGCATCCACCAAAATGACCCTTTAAAGACTCTGTTCTTGGGGCATCGGGTGGCTCAATGAGTTAAGCCTCTGCCTTGAGCTCAGGTCATGATTTCATGGTCCTGGGATAGAGCCCTACATTGGGCTCTCTGCTCAGCAGGGAGCCTGCTTCCCTCTCTCTCTGCCTGCCTCTCTGCCTACTTGTGATCTCACTCTCTCTGTCAAATAAATAAATAAAATCTTTAAAAAAAAAAAAGACTCTGCTCTTAAAAATTATGAATAACACTCCCCCACTATCAATGGGGCAAACCTGTTGGGTTAAAGCCATCAGAGACTGTTACCAAGGCTGCCTAATACATAGGCTCGGCTCACAGCCCCTCTACTCCCTCCACTACTTTGATTTAAGAGCATTAGGAAACTGTGTAGTTTTTTTGGTCCTCTTTTTATTTCCATGGTAATTTATGTCTGTGGGTAAGCATTTTATTTTATCAGAGACATGGGGCTAGAGTTATTTTTCAAGGCGCTTGAATTTTCCTTTGATGCCCACTGAAATTAAAGGCAGAGCGGCGGAGGGTACCCATGCTGTTTGTCACAGAGTCAGAGGTTAGAATTACATTTGCTGCCATTTATTGTGACTATCCCATGCCAGTAGTTAGGGTAGCACTTCTCATGGGCAATGCAGTATTATTAATATTGTAGACATCAAAACATTTGTGAATGGGATATAATTGACTTGTCAGTCACATTAACAATATCCCCTGTGGAATACCATTCCCACAGTGGCCGAGCAGAATATTCTTCAGTTATTTACATCTGACTCTTTAAGTCTTAAACCTTTGAAAAAACTCTGAAGGTCTCTTTTAGTTTTAACGCAACGTTGAGATACAATTTTTTGGTGCGTGTTGTATAAGAAAGTTGAGAGCAAAGTTGACTGTCACAGAGACTAGTAAATAATTCCAAAAACAAAGAACTCTTTTAATAAATGAGAAACTAACCATCATGTGAAAATATGGTCCAAAAAAAAAAAAAAAAAAGAAGAAGAAGAAGAAGAAGAATTGGGGTCCACTACTTGTATGGGATTATGATAAAAATCCACAATTGTTATTATGTTGTGATTAGACAAATAAAGTAAATCCTTAAAACTTTAACTTACCTACGGCTTAGAAGATTCTGGAAAGTGAGAAAATAGGGAAAATCTCATGTTCCATATACACTTGGAAGAAAATAGAGAACACATTAGCTGAAAACATAAAATTTGTGACTTTAAATTCTACCTTTCTATCAGTAGGTTGAAATTAATTTTATCTTGAAATGGATCCTGAGGCAGGAGCAATTCTCTAGCTAAAAATAAAATTTAAGGCCTCCTCTGATTGCAAAGTAAAATTAATAGGGGTTAGTAATGTGTATGTAAATACTAAGATATCCAGAACACAGAAAAACTCAGAGGTATTATTAGACAGTCAGTTTTTAAATGGTATATAACATTTGTTTTACAAGCAAATTGGTTATTTTAAATTAGAATTACACCGATGTTTGAGGAAAGGAGAACGTTCAATAGAGTCAAGTGTTTTTCAAATTACTGTACCTGTGAATTTTTTCACAGTGAGACATGCTATTTTGTTATTCAAATTTTTTCAGGAATATTTAATAATGAATTAATAACAAGCCATTTTATTTACATAAGAGCCTTCTGCTTTTCATTTCCCCCATATTATCTGCTCAGCTCAGAAAGGATTTTCAGATCAAATGGACTGAGTCCTTTTATACACATAAATAAATATCCAAAGAGTTGCTTGATAGAGACATTTCACTGACATTAACGAACAAACCCCACTCTGTGGCATTTGGAGTTTCCGAAAGCCTCCTTCCTCTTTCATCTAAGGCAGTGTCATAGGTAAAATAAGTTTTTAAAAAAATCTGTTTGAAAATATGTTCCACAAAATTGAGGCACCACATTAGTCTGATTAACTCCCTCCCCTCTCAGGGGTCTTTGATCTTGAGCAACCTACTAGTCTGATACCTGTACACAAGAAAACATTTGAATGGTTCAATGCACCCTTTCCTCCCACAACAAGCATTTCTTTTTTTTTTTTTTTAAAGATTTTATTTATTTATTTGACAGGCAGAGATCACAAGTAGGCAGAGAGGCAGGCAGAGAGAGAGAGAGAGAGGTGGAAGCAGACTCCCTGCTGAGCCGAGAGCCCGATGCGGGGCTCGATCCCAGGACCCTGGGACCATGACCTGAGCCGAAGGCAGAGGCTTTAACCCACTGAGCCACCCAGGCGCCCCCAACAAGCATTTCTTGAGCACATACTATGTCTCAGGTGCTGTGACAGGTGTTGGGGATGCTGAAACAAGCAATTTACAATATTACCAGATGCATGTGTGGTCACAAACCATAGGGAGACCATGAAGAAGGAGGCTGTGGGACTGTATGAGGACTTTCTCTCCTCTGGGCATCAGGAAAAGATGTTTGAACCTGGAAAGTCAGATAAGGAAAGATTAACCAATTCTGCTAATTCCCCTGTGCAGTCAGGGCAGGGATCTTGTCTTTTGAGTCCCTAACTTGCATTACTGTTTATAACTACTCTTACAAATGGGTTATACACGCTGGGCCGGGGGTAGGGGGGAAGTTCAGCTAAGATTTCTCCCTACTGGCTTCAGGAGCAGCAATGTGTCACTGGGGAGTGCCCCTATCTGAACTGGGGGTGGCCAAGCCCAGCAGGAAGATGACAATTCTCAATGTGTATCTTTTTTTTTTTTTTAAAGCTGCCCAAGACAATAATCTAATAGCAAATAACATACTTAAGACTTGAAAACATTGCCATACATTTCTCTGGCTTCAGATGTTTTTTCCCTCTGTAGAAAATCTAATTTGTTTCTTTGTCTGTTTTTTCCTTACAAAACTGTAATACTCAGTCAGATTGCCAAAACAGAAATGCTAACAGTGTCCTACTGATCTTCCGGGATCATCACTTAAAAATTATGACAAAACAATCTTATTTCCTTAGTCCAGATGAAGTTCAAGTTCAAGTTTGAAGAGTATACAGCGAGAAAATCTCAGTGCAAAAAGAAATAACAACCTAGGAAATTTTATGTCCAAAATCTGCTAATAGTGAGGCAAGATTCCCTCCAAACTAAATACATATACAAATTATCAGGGAGCTGGTATTAAACAAAGCCTTTAAAATAGACTGTAGTTTTCTGTTGATGATTTTTTCCTGAGCGCCAGACTGATTTTTGTTAAGTCTGAATTAATGTTCCAAATCTTCCAAGAGTCTAGCCTATCTGTGTAATGACCCTTCATATAATGATCTCTGAAAAAATAATTCCCAGTAAAAGTAAATGTGTGAAAAGCGCTCCAAGGTGGAAAATGTTAATTTTGCGAAAGAACGGTGCTCCAAAGTTTTAGCCTGTGATATTTTTAAGTGGGCTGAGATTGATAACTCCAATAATATCTACATCCTAAAGCTAGACCTTTTCATGTTCCTTAATAAGGGAAAGGCCTAAAAATTAGAAGGCACATTTTGGGCAGACTTGACCAACAACCTATGTCGTAATGAATAATACCATCGCATCAAGCTAATGCAATTTCGTCTAGCCAGACTTGCCTCCACCAAATATTCACCTTTTGTAAGGTTATTATAATGGCTTAATTTAATCTTACCATACACACAGCATGGGTATGGTTACTGACTGATAAGGAAACTAGTTGCATTCATTAAATCCTCCTATAAATCTCTTTTCTGAAATAGCTATAATATAGCCTTCCAGCAACGACAATAATGTAATTCCTCATCTTTCTTTGCGATATTATATAACCGTAGCCTGCAGCTAACTTCCACTGTAGGTGTTGGGATGGGGTGAGGAATTTGCAGCCTTGTGAGAGGTGGTGGGGAGGTTAGAGAACCAGGGGTCTTTCAGTGAAACTTCGGAGATTGGAAAAACTCGAAACGGAGCAAATTGCTCCTCCACTGAGGAGGAAGACATAAAACACCCCCAAACTCTTCAAATCTGGGTGTAAAGACCCCGTCGATAGGTGTCCCTGTATATGTTTTTATCAATCTACTATTTTTTATTTATAAAGTATTATTATTTAATATAAATTAATATAATAAGATAATAATTACTGATATAAATAATACTATTATTATTTATTTTCTCAGAGCAACTGCCCATGTTTTTCCTTCACGTGGAGTCCGTGGGTGACCACGGAAATGCACAGCTCTTTGATTCTTAGAACACCTGTTCTAGAGTCTAGATAATGAATGTTGAAGCGACACTCCGTTTTGAAGGCATTTGCCATCTCATTTCCAGCTTCATTCTGCTGAAACCTGTGTAATTTTTAAAAGCATTATACATCGAAATAGATGTTAACAAAACTAGCATTCTTCTTCTACGAAACTTTTCAGTATTCTAATCTCTGTAAGCACATAAAACTTTCAGATAATAAAGTCATTTGTTGGGGGGGGAAGCACCTGCCCCACTTATTTTAAAAACTTTCTATTGAGCCAAACAATCTCTATATTGAGAATTATAAGAAAAAGAAACAGAAGGAGAAAAAAAAAAAAAACCTGTTTCAAAGATCTGAAGGGTAGACAGAAGAGTGGGGGGTTTTTTGTTTGTTTTTTGTTTTTTTGGTTTTTTGGTTCTTTTTTTTTTCCGCCTGTACTGGCAGTTTTAAGATTAAATACCTCTGTGGGCTTCTCAGAGTTATCAACCTTGTCCAGCGGCTGAATATTCTCTGCAGAATTTGTTCTACAGAAATGCTCTCAGGATAGGTCTGTCTACACTCTGATTTTTAAGGCCATGAGCATTTTTGAAGCCTCCTGGAATGACCAGTATTCTGATTCTTTTCTCCTCTTGGACGAAGACCACGAAAGCGGTAAGCTTCGGGAAGCACGACACGCGCCTGACATCGCTAAACCAATCTCACTGAAGTCGTCTCGTTGAATTGAACCTGGACAGCAGTGAGAGTAAGTCTGTGGACCTCAGGAACTGGACAACTGCCTGTATTTTTATTTTATTCTTTTATTTTGTTTCTTTAAGGGAGACAGCAAAGAAACAAGACACAACTAGTTTTTTCTATCTAGTGGACTGAAAGGAGACCCCAGCAAGTAGAGTCAAACTGAATCTTCTGGAAAAGAAAACTGGTTTGCGACGCTGAAGACTGACCTAGAGGACTTAGGCTCACTGCTGCTGGCTAGAGAGCAGTCAACGTCAGGGAAAGGGGCTGTGTTTAAATGGGACGTCATCAATGAAGACTGGGGGGGGGGGGGGGGGAGGGGGGGTAAGGGGGGAGGGGTTCTCAGTGGCTCTCACCCTTACTGCATTTTTCAGAAAGAAGTGAAACTGTCCCCCCTGTTGCCTGTTAATAACCTTCGAAAGTGACTTGTTTTTGGAAAATCTGATGTGCAAACATAGGAAATTACAAAACCATAAATTAGGCTGATGATTTGCCCAGCTCTGTAGGGCACCGCTACCTGGACAGGAGTCACCCTTCTGAAAGACAAGGTTCTACAGCATCTTGATGGTATCCTCCCACAAATGCACCAAATACATAAGGAGGGACGAAGAACGTTTGTTTTTCAAAATGAGAAAAATCTTGTATGTTTTCTGAACTATAATCCAAGGTTCTCATTACTAAATCCGGATAGTGCTGTTCAAGTTTCAACTGTCCTATGGCTTGTGTGGATGTGGTAGAGAAGGTCAAAGGGATGAGTGGTTCTTAAGCTCAGCCTGCTTAATGGGTCTTCAGGGGCTCATAGCAGCTCTGATTCATGACGAATGTGGACTCTCAGAGTCTGAATTCGGTGATGCCCTGGTCTCAGCCCCAGCTCCAGAGTTGGGTCTCCAACTTTGTCTTGGGAGCACAAAGTCAGCAGCCATGAGGGATGCTGAAGCAGATCACACAATTATAGAGGTTGAGGCCATGAAAAATTGAAGGTCTCCAATTTCATCCAGGCCTAAATGTGCTTTTCCACACTCCTGCCTTCCTCTCCTTTTCTGTGAGAAGTGTCCTTTCTCTGCTGAAGCCTTCACCCTTCACATGTTCTTTGGACCTCCTCCCCTCTTCCCTCTCCAAGAACTAGCTCTGACCTACCAGCCTTTAAGTAAGTAGTTCTTTCTTCTAATAATGATAGTAAAATAAAAACCTTCAACTATATCACTATCTCTTTCTTCCCTGCGCAGTGGAACAAACATCTTTGAAAAGTTGCTAAATGCCTCTTTTTTCTTCCTCCCTTCTTCTCACCCTGCAGCTTTCTTCCATCAGGCTTCTCTCCCAACAACGCCACAAAACTCCTCTCACACCACCACTGATATTCTCCTTCAAATACATGGACAGTTTCCAATCACTACCTCAGAATTTCTTCAAGTGTACTTGTAATTTTGGAATAATAGCACATACACCTTTGGATCTACCACCAAAAGTTAACAGAGGTCTGTCATCCTTTCTTCACTAAAATAAAAACATGATCAGTACAGTGAAGCTCCTTTATGTCTCATTCCATCCCCTTCTCCCAGCCCCTTCTCCTCCCTTTCTTCTTCACTCCCAGATCCAGCCACTACCATGAATTTGCTCTTGTCTTTTCAAGGCTTGTCTCCTTGGCTCTACTCCATGTGTGTATCCCATCACCAATAGATCATCTTCACTTACATCTTTTAGAATTTTAACCAACTTGTGTCACTCTGACATATAATATTATGTTTGATTTTTTTTCCCACTCAACAGTATTTGAATACAGTCTAATTTGGCACACAGATACCTGATTCATTCCTTTTAATTGCTATGCACTGCGCCATCAAGTCAGTGTCTCTTAGGGAAGTAATCATTCCATACCAAGATATGTTGATGTTACCTACCATTTCTTATTCTTCAAATGGTACAAACACAAAGACAAATGCTAGTATGAGCATATTTCCACACATTTTTTTATAAGAGTATGATTTCCTTCAAAATACAGACCAAGAAGGGGGCTTTCTGGACAGAGTGCATTACATTTTCACCTTTGCTAGATTTTGCCAAATCGGTTCCCAAAGTGATATCAAAGACTTTTCAGAATAATGCTGATATTCTCTCTGAACGCTTTTGCTGGCTCTGTCAGATCTTTCAATGTTTGCCAATATCATGGGTGCAAAATGGTCTCTCACTTTGATGTGAATTCACATTTCCCTGGTTGGAAGTGGGATTGAGTGTGTTTTCATGTGCTTCTTGGCCCCTTGCATTTCCACTCATATAAATTCCTTAATTCATGTCTCCTTCCCATTTTTTTTTTCCCTTTTGGGTTGTCTTTCTATTATGGGTATGTAGGAGTTAGAGTGTATCATTTAGTCTCTCCCCCATAGGTCAGTTAATCATCAAATCTTAAATAGCCATCAAACTTCTCCACTTTTCACCATCACCAGGACCACCACTCCAGTGGAAATTTGTCGTGTCTTATCTGAATGACTGCTGAACCATTTCCCCTTTCATTGGTCTTGTAGTCTCTAAGGTATACAGTGAGGAGGGAACATTTCCAACACACCATTCTCCTGTTCAAAAACCTTGAGGTCCTCCAATTAACCTCTTCCCCATGGCTTGGAGGACATTTATTATATGGCCTCTTCCTTTCTCTTCTGTTCCACTCCAATTTCCTTTCTTAATCCCCACACCCGATGCTCAGTAGACTTACTCACTTTGGTTCTTGTAGTGGACCCTGCTCTCCACTGACCTCTCAGCCTTTGCATACACTTTCTCTCTCTGCTTGGAACCCTTACATTGAAACCATCCCATCCCCACCACCTCCCTCACCTGAGAGATTCCTCCTTAGCTGAGAAAGTGCCGCTTGTTCTGAATTCCCCATTCCAGGTGAGTTATCTCTTCTAGATGCTCCCATGACACCTTTCATTTACTTCCATTATCACATGCCTCATAGTAGCTGTCTCTTTGTCTGCGTCCACCATGGAAAAGAAGCACATAAAAACAGGGACCACATTGGTCATGTCTTCAGAGGTAACCCCAGCATTTCCAGGGGATGCTTTGTTTACAGGAGTGTTGGTTCATAATACAGAAAAAGATTTGATCCTCAGGATTCCAGAACTAAGAAGATAAATCTTACAATGCACTCACTGAATTACTCCAAGTTCAATCCACTCAAGGGGAAAAAAAAAAATCAGAAAACTTTTAAGAAAGGCACTTACTGTGCAAAGATAACCCCCCCCCAACCATATTTGAATGGTTAGGATCCTGAGTGTACAGGATTTTCTGGAGTGTGCTTACTAAATCTTAAGGTAACTTAAGATGCATGAATCTGACCTTGCTTAGAAAGGAAACTAAAGGAGTTATATCAGAATATGAATATGAAGCATTTTTCCTTGAATACTTTTCTTGCTTCAGAACTTGACTGAAGCTTGTATACTGTTTATCTACACAAGCATATGTTAATAAAACCAAATGTACATAGTCTTAAAAAGTCATATAGTTTTCAAAAGATAACTTGTAAAAATAAGATAAGAATTACTCTCTGCTCTCCATTATACCGATCTCTTATTTATTTGATGAAGATGTTTAGAATAGCTTGACGCTAGCCCAGTGGCTGGCACCTGTCAGTTTACACTGTTGTTCGGTGTAAAGAAAACATGGTTTGGACATAGATGCTGGTTAGAATCCTCGTTACTTAACCTCTGAGAGTTTAACATAACAATCTGTAAAGTGGGCATTTTAAGAATGGTATGTGTGTCTCAGGGTTATTGGGAGGATTAAATCAGACGTTCAATCAATGTGAAATCCCCTTTAAGAATATACGAAACAGGCCCTGAATAAATATTGTCACCCTTTTCTTTTTATGTAAGTGTCCCTCCAAAAGCATGCCCATCACCCATCGTCTGCCTGGATCCTCGTTTTAAGCTGGAATCTGCATTTCTAAAATGATAACCACAAACCATTTACTGGGAGCTTGCTAGGGATCCGACAACATATGTGAGCTTTGGGACATTCAAAAAACCCCACCAGGTCACATGTAGTAGAAGAAGCTCTACTTGCAGAGGTGGAAACAGGGGTAAGATGAGCGTAGATGTCATGAAATGGATGATAGATCAAATTTTCAAGTGACTCTTTTGTGATCACTAACAGTACCAAAATCTCACCACTAGGAGAGGTTTGTGAAGAGGAGAGGTTAGGTCCTTCATCTTTCTGATAGGGCTACGATTTTTTATTAGGGCTTCATGGGGAACACGCAGAATACAGTAAATGTGTAGATATCTGCAAAGTCTTTTACAAAATTAAGGACATAACTGGAAAGAGAAAAAACAGCAAAGACAGTGATTACAAAGCATAGGTCCCAGTACATAGCAGGTTCTTAAGGAAACTGTTTAGGTCCAGAGGTGGTATCCAGTCCTCACACAACACCATAGCACATCAGTTATGAACAGTGTGTAACCCTCCTTAGTGATCAGTTCCCAAGTCACCAAGTGCTGACTATTCTAAATATGCTGGTTGAACAAAGGAAGAGCCATAAGTATATTTCCTTCTGTGTACAACATTTGATGTAAACTTGAGTGTCTTAAAATTTTTAATTTCTAATTACAGGAAATAAAAGAGAATCAGATCCATGCCACGTGATTGGAAGCCAGAAGTTTAAATTCTTAACTCCAAGGTAGAGAACTAATTGACATCCAAGATACACCTTCATAAATTTCTCTAGATGATTTTTCCCTTTTTTTTTTTAAATAAAGATTTTATTTACTTATTTGACAGAGAGATAGAGCCAGAGAGCACAAGTGGAGGGAATGGCAAAGGGAGAGGGAGAAGAAGGCTCTCCACTGAGCAGGGAGGCCGACATGGTGTTCCATCCCAGGACCCTGCGGTCATGACCTGAGTCAAAGGCAGACACTCAAACATCTGAGCCACCCAGGTGCCCCTAATGGTTTTTTTCTTAATCATCCATAAAATGAGAACAATAACACCAACTCTGATCTAGTTTATGCTGGTTCCGAAACTCAATCCCTTAATTCAGGTAAAAAAAAACTTTGAGTATATCAGTGCTGGTTAATGCAATTCATCAGTCTGGAGCAAATGCTTTTCCAGAGTGGAGTTTATAACAAATAAGAGTGTTCTTTAAGAAGCATTTCCAGAGTGCTTGGGTGGCTCAGTCAGTTGAACGTAGGACTCCTGATTTCAACTCAGGTCATGATCTCAGGATTGTGAGATCGAGCCCACTGTGGTCTCCTGGCTCAGCAGAGTCTGCTTGAGATTCCCTCTCCCTTTGTCCCTCCACCCGCTTTCTAAAATAAATAAATAAAACTTTATTTAAATTTTTTTTTTCTTAGAAAGCTGAGTACAGAGATGAAGACAAATGCTCAGGGTGCAAATGTCTTACATACAGATTGAGTCCATTTCTACTTTCTTCCTCTTCTCATGAGGCTGCTCACCTTGGGCACACGTGTCTCCCACACACCTCCAACAGAGAGAGCGCGAAGCTGAGAAAATGAAAGCAGGGCACACTGTGGCTGTGCAATAGGACTTCTGGTTCAAGGTTGAGTGGGCAAACGAAAACCAGACATCAGCTACCGTTTGGAAGTGACCTGGTGCCTCATCATCATTTGATTTTTTACAAAGGAAATGAAAAAAAAAGGGGGGAATTATCTTCCTAAGGCTTTTTTCTAATCAAATTTCTACACATTGAACCTTGACTATGTCTCTAGTACAGATAAGGACAACTACTCAGGCTGCGTGGAAAAAGTGCTGAGTAGTTGATCCCAGTACCTAATGACGTTACTCATCTTGTCGGAGTCTGATTGACACTAAAAATAATAAATTAGAACAGAAAATGATTTTATGGGATCTGTGGGCTGACAGGCAGGCTAAGTGTAATATCCTCCATTACACTTGTCATCAAATTCTATATGGTTCAGCTCTGAACAAGGGAGACAGGGTAGGACTATGATCGCATGATTTTTATCTTCAATCATCTATGTCTTAAACGTAGAAAATTAATTTGCCTACTTATAAATTCAGTGGAAAGTGGGGACCAAAACCACTTTCTCTGTGGTAAAACAAGCATTATTGTGGGCAGCCTATTACACAGGCAGGAGTGAAATAATAAATTAAAAACTGTCATTCTTGGATTAGGTAGGATATAGCCTTTCAGATGTCTATTTCCTTCATCTGATCTTGTAAATTTATAAATTCAAAATCAACAGCCATACCTGCTGAATCACTGGGATTCATCTGGGAAATTATTTTAAAAGAGCTGTACTTAAAATAATCCCATGCTACAAAATGGAGCCCTAGGTTTGCTTTCAGCAGTTAGCAAACCAAAATGAATTCTTATAATTATTTACAAGATGGTTAGATGGTTAAATTTATAGTATGGTTGGGGTATTTTTTTTTTAATTTCAGTAAATCATTATAGATTTATTCTTTGTGTTTTGGGGGAAAGAAAGAAAAAAAACAAAGTTCAGAAAAAGAAATTTAAAATACTCCTACTTTTCATTTTAAGTAATGTCTATGAATCACTGAGGATGATTTTTAATTTTGATTCATTCAATGAGCTCTCCTAATGCAATGATTTTCTCCATGGAAGTCCTTAACCACAGTGGCCATTTGCAGCTGATGATTTTTTTTATAAATAATTTATAAAGCCACTCTACACTTATACTTTTACACTGAAAGAGAGAGAGAGAGAGAGAGAACAGAATTGTATCTTAAACTCTATTTACAAATTTACCTTGGCAGGCCCTCTTACTGCCAATAGGAAACGATGTTGCATATTTAATTTGCTCTTTTGTTACAACGGGGCTTAGGTTAGTTAATTTCAATTTTCGATTTCAAAAGCTATCAAATATGGCTCAGATGAGAAATCAATTTTTCTCAGCTGCCTCTGTTTTTGTGATGGGAGGCTTCTCATTGGCTGAGGGGGAGACACGTGATGTGGCAAGAGATTAGTTCACCAGACCCCGTGTTGCAGCCACCTCAATTACCGCCTGCCTCTTGTAATTTAGCCTTATAACACCTAATTTCAAGACAGAACTCATATTTAATTCATGAAAGCTTCCACAAGAGTAATTGTGAAATAAATTGCCATAGAAGATATCCATTTGTGACTCATTTTAATTTTGTATGCTAGTAGCATGCTATTTATTCTACTTGTTTAACACTTTAGCACAAACATTTTTTTTTTTTAATATTGAACTTTATGCACGGACAGCTGCACACTTTGCACCATTTTCCCACATTACATCATCTCCTTTACTGGGATTTCCTTTCACGGAACTTCCACCCAGTGGTGTTTCTGAAGGTTGTTAAAATCAAGAACTTATAATCTGCTAATTATTGAACGTGTTGTTATGATCTGCGCCGAACTTTAAAAGTAGCAACTCAAATCACAAACGAGAGCTGATAAATGGTAGTTAGATGACAAGGATCATTCCAAGGGCCGAGAAATAAATAGAGTTTAATTTAATATTTTAAACAAAGGCATTCATTACCCATATGGACAATTTACATTTCAACATTGGCATATATTTTAAAATTCTTGAACCAAAACATATATATTTCCTGTGTATACACACCATTTTGTCCTTTTCCTCCCTGTTGCTATGCCAACAAGGTGGGTGAGGCCTTCTCAACTGCCAAACTCAGCTGTCATCCCTTCACCCTAAAAGCCTTATAATTGCTTTTATTTGCATACGACAATTAGGCAGGATGGCTCACAGCGAGAAAAACCAACCTTTCTCTCCCCAAGTGCACACAACGCCAGCCTGTAATTTATAAAAGATACGCGCCATGTGGCGGAGCACTAAAATAGAGTGATGAGTCCTTTCATCGGATTGTAAGCCATTAACAAAAGAAAACATCCCCTTTCAGGCTATAAAAAATGCCTATCTGGTGTGAACCTGCAAAATCACAGAGTCCCCCCCCCCCCCCCCCCCCCCCCCCCCGCCTGGACCCTTCACATTCATTATCACATTGAACTCAAAAGGAGTTCTAGAGAAAGAGTTACATTTGGGTGTTTATGAGTAATAGGGTGCAAATAAAATCCACACTGTGCTAAAATTGCATCCAGAGTATTTGGTAGTTGGAGCTCATTTTCTTTCTCTTTTCTTTTCTTCTTCTTCTTTTTTTTTTTCTTTCTTTTTTTTTTTTACCTTGTTTTGCATCGTGTTGCATGTTGAAATGTCATATTAATATAGTCATTATTACCCCTTTACTTTGGGGAACCCATGACGGGATTTTCCAATCAGCATTCAGGTCTGTGAAAGCTCAAGTCAGGAGGAATGTGGATGGTTTAAATCATTCTCTGTTTCGGTTTTCAAAAGGTCTTCAAAAATTAGTGTCTAGTGTAAAAGGTCAAAACATGGTTGGAAATCATTTCAGTGATTTATTGTCATCATTTTTTCTGGTGACTTTAATTCTAATTATTAAGACATTTTAATTTTATTCTTATATGCTGCACAGAATCTGAGATAAAATTTTAAACAGATTCTTTTTTGAGCAATATTTTAAGTAACCAATTATGCTGTAGGGTTTGTTCAGCCTTTTCTTGGAGTTTGGGCCATTAGAGACCTTTACTTTACAGAAATGAGCATCAAATTTAAACTTCATTTCCTCTAAATTGTTCAGCTTTAAAACTGTTATTCAGAACACTAAAATTGTGACCTATTTCTATCTCTGAGAATCTTTTAAGAGGCAGTTGGTACTCCATTTTTATTCACAATTCACTGAATAAATATTGATCATATAGGCAATTTGGGTCCAGGATCTTCAAATGGACACAGCTAATCACAAATCCCTCAGCCACGTGTCTGTCTCCATGCTGCAGAGGGGACATAATTACGGTAACATCTCCAAATAGTTTATCTAGATTACAGCAAAGAATCTGCTAAGGGAACAAAATTTTAAAAGTAAAGGGAAAAGGGAAGGCGCCGCTTCAAAAAGCCATAATGAAATTAAAGCCAAAGCACTAAGTATCTGGTCAAAAAAGTCAAATTCCTTCAGAAAACCAGAGCCTGAATAAAGTCACGAGACACAGAACGAACTCGCACAAAGAGGGTGATAGACATGGACGATCATTCACAGAAAAGGAAATTTAAATGTCGATAAATACATGAAAAAGGCTGAGCCTCATCAGCAGGGAAAGAAATGCAAGTTGTAGAAATATCCAATCGAAGTTTACACATGTTCCAATGCAAACATTGTAACTGGGATAAGCTCATTTTAGCAAGGACACAGAGTCACAGGCTGAGATACAGAGCCCATCAATACATAGACTGGTACCCCCTTTTCCAGAGGACGACTTGATGTCACCATGATGTCTGACTAGAGAAAGTCACTTCCAAAAGCTGAGTCAGGGGAGAACAAACAACCATATCCAAGGGTTTTTACATGCTCTTCTCTGTTTTATGAATGCCCGGATTTTGAAACAAGTTAAATGTATGTTGTTTTATGCTACCCCTATGAAATATCATGCAACCATTAAAAAGCTGATATAGATCTGTTTTCCATTAATATTTATCTATCCATCTATCTACATATGCATACACATATGCAATGTGTTTTTCCACTCGTGTAAATACATATGGAATGTGAACATATGTGGGTTATATTATTCCTTGCCTATATATGTTCAAACACACACACAATGAGTGTGGAAGGATGCACCATCACCTCCCTCTGTAAGGTAGGTAGAACTTAAAAGGAAATTGTCAATTTCTGGGTTTTATTTTAGTTCCTAACAAGCATAATTTTTAGGGGAAAGAATGTAGTTATGAGTAGACTTTCCATGAGGAGCATTCTGTATTTTTAGGACAACAGGTATTGAAGTTCTCATAACATCAGATGTTTTCTTTATCTTTTCTTCCCCCCCCCCCTTTCTGGATCCTTCTTTACTTTGTTGTCGTCTTCCTGAACCCTGTCTCTGACCTGCTGCTCCCCCTACCTTCTCTGTTATACTGACACTCCCCAGATTCTCTTTTTAATAGGACTTGCCCATTTAATAGGGGTTCATCCAGAAGGGATAAAATGATTCTATAATGATCTAGAATCTAACTTGGCACTTGCCCACAGCGTTCTTGATATGATTGAGGAATAAGGAAAAAAACACATGTTCGTTTCCTAGAAGAGGCGTTCTTACATGGAGACAAAGCAGACTAGTCCCTGAACAGTGACCTTGCAGGAAGCTGGGGCTCTTGCCCTCTCCCACTGAATAACAAAACCTCTCTCTTCACCCTTAGGTTTCCAGCTTGGTCCTAGTAAGTGCTGAATAAATAGTTCACGGCAAACTCCAAGCGGTAAAGTAAACTTCACAGCATACATTATTCTCTTTACACTGACATCTAGCAGAGATGCGGTAACCTTTAAGAATTAAACCAGTGGATACCTTTCCCTGGCAAAGTGAAAGGCAAAACTCAATGATTTTCCTGGATAGGTCAGCATACAGCTGATCAACTTTTTATACAGAAATACTGAGGTATTTGAAGTTAAGTCTATTTAACAAATTATTCGGTTTGGTTTTGCCAAATGTCCGTAAATGACTTTTCTGTCTTCACTGCTTTACGTGGCTAGTAGCAAGTTCATACTCGTCTGAGGCCACAACATTTCAGGACCCCAAAATAAAAGAATCTAAAGGAAACTGATAGTTGGGAACTTCCTCTTCTTGGAACCATGGACTAAAAAGTCCAACACCGTGAATGTTTGAAAAAACATATTCTGCCTTTTGTTGGCACACATATTAGAACACAAATAAAATTCCTTGAAATCAAAGCCTAATATTCTGGTTGATCAAAATGTATGTGGCTTTTAAGATCTCATAAGAACAATGAAATTCTCTGTCCTTTTCCTTTTGTGGGACACACAGAATATGGTAAATTGTTGGAAAGATAAGATTAGATGGAAAGTTTTTTTGAAGACAGCTCTGATATGTGGCCTATACGTCTAATGAAGGAAAACGTAATACATATGAAATTGGATAAAAGGAAAATAGGTGGGATAAAGTTTTCTAAGACTACTCCAAGCTGACACATGTATGCCATCCCAGGCTCCAACGTTCCATTGTAAAATAATAATATACGTATCTTAAGAATAGCTCTGTGAGGTATTTTTTAGCGCAGTGTGCACAGGGACAAGGGAAATAATTTTCTTGGGATATAATGAAATGAATTTTGGATGTATCTGGAGGAAACGGGATTCTTTACCTGCCTTTCTTATCAATTATTTTTTAAATAAATTACTTTTTTTTAAAAAAAGAGTTTTCAAAATTATGGGTGTTATTCTTAAGAAAGTATGCATGCATTTTGTCATTTTCCCTTCTCCAGCAAAGTACTATTCCAGAGACGGAACATCCAAATGGGATAGCGCCATGAGAAAAAATGCTGGATGGGGCAGGTGAATTTTGTCCATTGTCTGCTTCCTCTAAGAGCTGCCTTTTATTCGTGGCTGGGGCACCAGAAAGTGGGAGCAGTGACTGAATACTTACTGCCTTGGAAATAGGAAAATCTGACCACTTTCCACCCACAGCGTTGTGGATGGCCACGTCACATTAGCAGGTGTCCTATTTCCGGAAAAGATGCACAGAATTTATGCCAGGATACCGAATGCACAATTATGAGAAACCATTATGCGTTGTTATTTTTTCATTATTACTGTGGTTCAGATCATATCAAAGGAGAAAGAGCTTGCACTTTTTTTCTTTTTTCAAGGATAAACTTCAGGGCATTTGTCGATGAGATTTCGCCTGCAGTGTTTGTGGAGAGAATCATGAGACTTTTGGAAAAACTGTCCGGGCAGAGTGTGGCAACTTTGGCTGTAGCCTCCTCACAAAGCTTTCTTATCTCTCTCTCTCTCTCTCTCTTTCTTTTTTTTTTTTTTAATTTTCTCCCCACAACAGTAATAAAAAGCAACCCATGGGTAGGGACTCCAAGTCTTCAGTGCAACCTTGTGCAGAGTGAATATTCATGGGCCACGAATAATAAATTTGGAGATGGGCAAGCAAAGGCCCATTTAGGCTTCCTTTTTGTGCCTCTCGGCCCCTGGTCTGCAGAACCGCGGAGTTGACTCTGCCACTTTTAGGGAACAAAGTGTCCCCAGCACTACCTCTCCTGCCTCTATTCAAACCTCATCGGAGAACTCCTGAAATGAATCTGTCACTCAGGGCTGCTTGGGGACCTGTCACCACAACATTGAGCCTTTTCATTTTGATGGGTCAGCCTTGCAATCCCCTTGAAAGAGAAGTCCGTGCCACCGTGGTTTCTCTTTCCACAGGAATTCTGAATTCTAATGAAACTCCAAACCGCTCAATAAAGGCAGGGGCACAAGGAAGTAATCCAACGCAGATCTGAGTGAAATTTGTATTTTATCTTTTTTTTCCCCCCAGCCCATTATTCTAATCGCTTAGGTGGTTCACAAAGGGTTGCCTCGCAGTTCAGGCGCAAGAGGAATGAGGTGTCCTTTGTCCGGATGCTACCCTGAGATTAGGTAGCAGCTCTCTGAAAATGAAAGGCCATGGCTCAAATTTCCTCGGGTAAATATCCATCGCCTATTGTAGCTGGCACCTACGCGGCTGCGGAGAAATTCACAGGAACGTGATTTGGGGGGTATTTTTTTTTTGCACGCCCATGAAACTGTCCTTCCAAAAACCTCCTGTGAACTTCTTGCCGCAAAATGAAGAGAATAGCACGGCTACTCCCTATTTGTGATCAGCAAGTGTCTCGGTATTTTATCGGGATGACGTCATGCAAATGCTTGTGTACACCATGCTCTTTCAATCGTGTTCACGTTTTGGGGATACTTAGGTGGAGTGCCACACACTGCTCAACCACTGTCTTTTCTTTCTTTGGAAAATAATTGATCAAACTTCCGCAAGGAAGGCATTGAGGTGACTGCCCACTGAACTCTATTTCTTAGTCTATTTTTAGAGTATGCTCTAGAATGATATGTGTTCCTTCAGGTGCAAAGGCAATTCTCTCGAAAGTTCACCGGTGAATTTTGTACCCCTTCCCACTGTATTACATACAGCATGTGCTGTGTTCCTGGGTCATTTAAAAAGAGACAATGGATGAGAGAGAGAGAGAGAGAGAGAGAGGGAGGCAGAGAGGAGGGAGGGAGGGAGAGAAGTGTACATTACATGTTTACTGGAAATCGATATACTATACTAAATTTGACTGCATGGTCAAACCCCAACTAACCTTTGTTTTATCATGTCGCCGTCACAACGAGCTAAGAGGCACTGTTTAAAATGTTACCAGGTCCTTCCCACCCTTACAACTCCACAGTCATATTTGTGTTACTCGAAACCTAAGAGTTACCAATCCATATTGCCTGCCTTCACCATATCACGTCACCCTAAATACGTCACCTGCCGGTATGCTAACTGTCCAAGAACATCTGCTAGAACTCCAGGTGCTTCAGAATCCAGACGTTAGCTGTAATTTTTCCGCCGCGGTCGATACAGAAAATGCAACAGACCATTGCATAGTAATCAATTCCTCCCACACCCAACTTTTTTGCTTTGGGCATGTGTTAAGGGGAATATTTGCAGAAAAAAGAAATAGCACCAGTATAAAATCACAATTTCTCTAATAGCTGTTCCATGATGCATTTTATTCTTTATGCATGTACTACTAGGAACCAGTGAAATAGCTTTTAAAAATAATCATCGTTTACCCTATACAGGAGGGAGGTAGAGAAGGAAGAGAATAGTAGAATGAACTCCAAACCTGGGATGATCTCAACTATAAATCTCCATTTGGCATCAGACTGATTTACACCATCAATTTAAGCTTCACTTGTATTTATAGTTAATTATTTTTCCTTTCTGCTTTTCTTTTCTATTAAGTGCTAAATGGTTATATAAATGGGGTGTGTGTGTGTGTGTACATATATAGATATATTTTGTATATATGTATATGTATGTATATTTTGTATATATATGCATATGTTTATATATAAATTTATATATATTTTTATATTTATATGTATATTTATATATACACACACACATATACACATACTCACATACACAAAATGTATCCCCTTTGTCTTGATTCGGGTTAAATGATGTATCAACTGTCTACACACACACACACACACACACACACACACACAGAGTCACACACACACTAAGGCCTGGGGAGAACTTTAAATATTGCAGAACTTTCCAAACTATCTGGAATAATAGACAAGTTTCTTTCTAAAACAGCAGAAGCTGCTTTATTTTTGTTCTTTTGTGGTATTTTCTAAATACAAACTATAAGCATATAGTGGGGAAGTTTGTGTTAGAAGTTCGTTATTTAATTTGTTGTGGCTCAAGAGGAGAGCTAGAATGTCCACACCTCTGAGTGTCCTCTCAAACTCCAAGAGAGAGAAACTAGGAGCTGTGCTTTGTTCATTTAGGGATAAATGACCAAGTTTGAAAGCTAAGTCGTCGAACGTGACTAGCAATGACCAGCTGACTGGAACTCACAGCCCGATTGTGCTCTTGGATCTTTCCCCTTCTTCAGTCTGGAGGCAAAATAAAGTGTCCGCAGTAATTCTTATTTCTTGCAGCACAAAAGATGGAAAAATTGTACTCTGATACAAGCCAAAGGGGGAAAAAAAAAGGCAGTTTACTGGGAACATTGACCAATTACATCTGTGTTTATGTGTGCAGAAAAGTGCGTCAGCAACTCAACATTCACTGTTTGTTGAGAAAAGTCTTTGTCTTCCACCTGGGAATTCACTTCTGAAGCTTTAAAAACATTTCAAATGCAGAGAAACATTGCCATTTACTGACGCAAAGTTATAGCAGTTCACAAAACAAAATTAGCATATGTTAACCATGCAAATGTACAACGATATTTGTGCTAGGCTAGGGGATTTCTTCAAATCAATATTTTAGTGGACAGTTGCTTAATACAAACGGGCCTGAAGCAGACTTTCAGAGAACCGGCTTGAATCTGACAAACCCACTTGCTTCTGGATGTTTCCATTTGAGCACAGAATGGAAGTGACTTGTCTGCTCCTCCTAACCATCATTTTTGTTTCTCCAATCAAGTTGGCCTTCCAGATGAGCTTTGGGGTCAGCAAAACCTGAATCTGTGTTTGAATTTCACTCACAATACTAGTCTAAGTCATTTTCTTCTATAGGAACAAGGTCAGGGTTTTGGAAAATGTCTCCTGCAATGAATGCATTGAGGCACTAATACATCGGCCCCACCTTGGGGTATGGAGAAGCCCGTGCTGCCTGTGAAGGGCATGTCATTACCTGATCAGTTTTGCCCTCTCCACTTTGTCTCCCTTTGGTAAGTCAATCAAAATTCCTGTGAGTTTTGATGGTGTTCCAACCAGAGGCCGGAATTCCTGGCAACCACACAACCCCGCGTTATGCACACCACACCTTGACAAGAAGTTCTCCTGGGGATGCTCCTCCCCACACACCCTAAGGATCCAGCAACTGTAACTCTGTTTCTTCACTCATGAAAGAAAATAAAACACCCCAATCTCCCTCTTGATGTACCCCCTCGTCAGAAGAAACAAGAAGGTCCTTGGAAAGTGTTTCAAAGCTCGAGGCTGAAGACGCCATGGAAGTAAACAGTAATTTTATTAATTGCCTCAAAATAGAAAATGTTGAGTTTAAATCCATGCTACTTTCTTCGGAGTAAACACTAAATATAACAGCCAAAGTGATATGGTTAAAATTAACTTGCAGTTGCTTTTCAAGCTGGTGAGATACAATTAAAAATGGGGGATATTGCCAAATCTCATTTACTGCTTTCTTTCTTGTGAATAATATCTGTACATTCAGGTCTTCATTATACTTCTCAATGGCATAGGAATCCCACTGCATCTGTTTATTCTTGATTTTTATCAATGGAAAAAAAATTATGAAGTTCCCATTGCAACGTTAAGTACCACAATCACACTTCCCAAGCTTTGCTACAGCAACCAGGAGCTCCAACATGGTCCTCCACCTCCCCTCCCCTGACATCCGTGTGTGTGCACGCGCCCGCGTGCGTGCACGTGCACGCACAGGAGGGTATGTGCGTGTGCGAGTCTATCTTACTCTCAGCCTATAGTGTGCAAAATGGCTGTTACTGACTGCTCACAGTATGCTAAACAGCACTGAATGGGTTAATTGGCATTTTAAAAAAGGTAATTGTAAAGTGTAACCTGCAGGGTTATCGCCAGAATTGGGAGGTGGACTGTAGGTCTCCCACCCACCGGAGACTCTTACATCTTGAAGAGCAGAATGAAGACAAAAGCAATGTTACTGCTGTTTCTTGATTTCCCCTTTCAGCCCCAACTGCTAACCCCCAACGCTCTCTTTTGAATTTACTGTAGCAAGCCAGTAGTTACAGAAGAGTAGTATGTGCTCTGTCCTGACTATAGAATTACCTTGGGATTTGATTGTAGCATAAATATGCAGTAAATCATTATATGTGTGTAGTCTTCTTTTTTGATAATCATGCATAATGTATATATACACGGGATTTGTTTGGGAAAGAACTACAAAATGACTGGAGTCACAAAGAGACCAGTGTATTTTAAGACATTTCCATGACTTTGAGGGCAGAATCTACAATTTTTAGATAGGGTTTTTAAACAGGTAATTGTGAAGCATACCTAAATGCCCATTACCTCCGAGCATGATTACCACGGGATGGAGGGACAGCCACGGCAGGTGGTGGTCCCCAGCGCCCAACCTAGCCACTTGGTTTAACTTTGAAGAGGAAGCTTTCATTCTGGTAGTTAGAACACCTTCTATTATACTTGAGAAAAAGAAAAGCAAGGAACTATCAAAAGGGGATTTCCAACCGCTATGGCAATGCAAAGGGCAAATCATAGTCTACGTTCTATTGGGATTAAATGTGCCTTTGCCCAGATGCACACACTTCTGCAAAAATACCCACATACACACTCCACTCTGAGCGCCACAAGGTCAGGGACCGTGTCTTACTCCTCTCCCTATCCCTCGCGGTGCTCTGCACAGTGCTGTAAACAGAACAGGTGTCCCACGAACATTGTCAAATTCAGTAGCCAAGGAGGGACGGGGGAAATAGGTGGAGGAAATTAAGAGAACTCGCATCTTGACGAGCACTGAGCCATATATAGAACTGTTCAATCATCATACTGTACACTGGAAGCCAATGTAATGATGCATGTTAACGATATTAGAGTTAAAATTTAAAAAATAAATACAATAAAACAAAAACCAAAACAGGGTCATTTATTTAAAATATCATACAGGATTATGAACACTGGCCACACCAGAACAGGCTAGAATTCAGGCAGCCGGACTATGAAAAACCAAAATCCAAAACACCTCAGTGATCTCAACCCTAGAGAAGGAAAGGAAGTACATAGGAAGAATGTCTTTTCTTTGGATAATAGTTTTCTCTCAGGAGCCTATTCCTCCTTGATGAAGAAGAAGGGGTCATTATAAAGGTAGATAACCCTTTCAGACACGTGATGGATCTTTGCTATGAAAGAGGAGACAGTATCATTCTACCCTCCCACCCGGCACACACACCTGCTCCTTATGCACATACATCCCGTTCAATTATTCGATCTGCTCTTTGCCCGCCAGCCTGACCCTAAGATTCTTGGCTTGAGAACAGCTCATCATCCTAAGCATTGCTTGAGTAGGAAAGTCAGAATCTTGGCATCATAGAAGCACCGCCAAGCGGTCTGGCATTCAGAACCCGGAAGTTTGGGCAGTGCATCCACGCATGCAGTCACGCACGCACGCACGCACGCACGCACACACACGTCACCCCGCTTAGAGACTCTGACTTGGCTTACCCCCCGCATCCTGCAACAGAACAGGAATCCATACCAGCTCCAGAATTCTCCCCTGCGGGCAGCTTCCGGCCTCGGAGAAACAAAGTAGGGGGGATTGCGAAGGATCAGTACCTCTTCTGGGGCGAACAGAAGGGTGAGCAGAACAGTATTTATCCTGGACTATGAAAATTGTTCTTTTTTACCTCACCTCCTTGCTATTGATAAAGGAAATCTCAGTGAATACTCAGTTGGTGTAAATAGCACCCATGTACCGTGACTTTAATAACTTGGGATAATTTCATTTCATCTATTTCATATCCATAGCCAATATTACGAGAATAAACAGTTACATTCTTTTTTTTTTTTTTTTTAGGGGGGGTCTGGTGTAGATTTATCTGCCCCCTTCCCTCCATGGAAATTCATTCGCGAGCACTGCTTTACGTCCCCCTCACAGGTATGCATAAATGGTTTCCAGTGGAATTCTACTGTCAGCCTTCAGTAACACGTGGACTGCCGCTCCCCCTTTTGCCTTCTGCATCTTTACTTACTTGTGCCCAGGCCCTAATGCAGTATAATTGAAACAATTTTATTGTCTGGAGCTACTCATTCTAATGTTTCAATGACAGAAAATACTGGTCAATTTGACAAGTTAATATGACTTCAGTGGTCATTTGAACTCCTTTAAGCCATTGGGTGCTAAAATTGCTTGTCACCTCCTTTCACCTGCAAACAGAATTCAACCAGTATGTAAGGTTGGGGGTAGTGGGGGGCAGGACAGAGGTGGAGAAAGTTTTTCCCTGAAAAGCTGCTCTTTCAGGAGCAATTGCAAGTTTTGACCATTGGTAGGACACTGCCCCTTTTTTCCCTCTCCGAACCAACACTTGACTCCCCCGTTTACTATCTTGATGTAAAGCCCCTAAACTTCGTGCCTGGTCTCATATGCTAAAGACTTGACCCAGCCTCCTGTCTCCTCTTTCCAAATAAATGCAACACTGTCCTTAAAACTACTGACTTAGTCACTAGGGGATCACATAAGGTGAATCATTATTTGGGACGGCATTAAAGATCGTTCTCAAATTTCAATGCCCAGGGTTTCTTTCCCAGGAGCCGCAGACAATGGTGGTTCTGAACTTCTTATCATCCCAAACCAACTCAGACAACAAGATTTCCACAGTAACTGCTTTGCAGGTAAGCCATGAAAAATTAGAATTGCGCTCCCCATTTCTGAGCCATTGCCGAGTGACCTTAGAAAGATTACTTTAAAGAGAATGTGTTAAGTTTACATATAACAACAACAACAACAAACCCCAAATAGCTTTAAACTAAGTAGCTTAGGGGTTTATTTTGTCTATATAGGGTTTGGATTGCATCGTGAGACTCCATGTCACTATTTTTCCAAGAAAATCCTTGATTCTAATGACATTCAGGGGGACCTGACCCACGTATGTCGATTTCTCCTTACAGCAGCAAAGGCATTCTCTAGGATTTGGGGTATGATTCCTTCTTGAAAGGAATATCTCATTCTCTCCTGCTGGAGTTGAGTTGAACTTTGCTTCTTTACCTGGCTGGGACCTGGTCATCTAAGTACACACTGTCTCTAGGTCTAAGCTGATAGGACCAACACGTCTACCGTGACTCCTTCCATCTTCCATCTCCCAAGAGCGGGGCCTTGCTGGTGCTGGCCATGGTTTGGCACTTTGTTTTAATGTCATCATTTTGGTTTTGAAAGAGACACACTCCTTTGCATTGGAAGAGGACCTCTCTTGGTGGTATCAACACATGGGCTTCTGCCCCCTTAGGACAAAAGTATGCAACTAATTCATGAAAAATGTAGTATTTAAATCAAAAAGTCAAAACAATGCTTAGCACTCTCTCTCTATATATATATATGTATACATATATAAAATATCTATTATATCTAATATTATATATTTTTGGCCATTATCTATCTATCTATATATTATATATATATTTTTTCTGGACCTCCAATGTTGTCCCGAAAAAACAAAACCCAGTTTACATGTGTACAAAAAAGTAAGTGAAATATTTATCACTCCTACCTCACCCCAGGATAGTTGCAATAGAGTCTGGTGGGATAGATGTTACAGAAGATGCATTTTAAGATTTCCAATTAAAAGCAATTTCAGGAGACTCATGTTGTTCAGAGAATGATAGTGTCTGGGGCTGGACCTCTTTCACTTTATTTATTTTTTATTTTTTATTTTTTTGCTTTTTCTTAGTGCTCAGACCTTCAACATGGGAGCAGAGATGCCAAAGCTTGTTCCCTCAGAACAGAAGGTGGCCTAATTATTAAAAGGAATGGCCTTCCTGCCTGTGATGATCTGTCTATTTGTGTATAAAATCCTACAACTGTGAAAGGCCTCGTGCACCGCAAAAGGGAAAGCGGGGAGAGAAAAGAAAAAAAAAAAAAAATCAAAGTGCTCAGTCAAGATACATCAGAGAGATTACACAAGAAGAGAAGCATAGTTTTCGAGCCCCCAGAATTCTTGACCAAAGAAGTAGTTAGTCCCAGGTCTACATCAAAAGAAAGCGGCGTTCTGTGTCATTGCTAAGACATTTCTGTGATGTTTTGCCCTTAGTCTCGGAGTAATCAAAAGTCACATTAAAAAAAAGGGCGGGGGGGGGATAGACTATCCCTTTAAAATTAGATCATCGCTCTGTATTAATATGCAGAATGAGTTGTCAATTGACCGAGCAACAAATGTACTTCCTCATATCCTCATTTTCACTTCTATCTGTGAATATTTTAAAACCCTAATGTGTGCCTGGCCATTTGGGTTTTAAGCGAAGACTTATCACAGTGTAAAACCCTTCATTTTTATCCCTTAGCGGAGGGCTTCTTTTTCCTTTTTCCAGGGTGTCATTAAAAATCTGATGCCAAGAGCCGGGACTTGGCAAGGTTTGCAATATAATTTGCAATCTGCAGTGTTTGCTGGCTAGCCCCCACCTGCCCCCCCCCCTTTTTTTTCCCCCTTACCAGCCTGCCCGCTAGAGTCAATAGGGGGCATCGCTCATCTGTCTAAAAGAAAAATAGCAGCATACTAATTAGAATTCTATTTGCCAGAAGCCTCGGAGTTGCTGTGCTTATAGATTTCAAGCTTCTTTTGTTTGAATTAAATTGCCAACTTTTTTTTTTTCTTCCTTCTTTGCAGTAGCATGAGAGAGCGGGTGCCTTATTTGATTGAAGGGGGTGGGGGTGTGGGGAGGTTGTGCGCGGGAAGAGTCTGGGCTATGGAAATGCTGGGGAAATGTCAGGGTTGTGTTTAAAAATGCCTGGTATGCTTTTCAGGGGCTGACTCCTGTCTTTCGCAGAGTTGTTTTGGGGGAACTGGTGGGAAGGTGGAGAAGTTCAAAGGGCAGAGGCTAGCTCTCCAGTAGAGGGCCCCGGCCCGCGCCCCTAGCCCAATGCTGAAATTCTGGGAGAGCTGACACACTTTCACCCCATGCAAAGCCAGATGGTTCGTGCTCGGGTAAGAACCTTGGGGTGGGATCACAAAGCTGTTTCCTAATCGAATACAGTCTCTCTCGCCTGTGAGATATTCCTCCCAAAAGTGGGGGGATGGGGGCCACAAGACCAAGATGCAAAGAAAGAACCATATTTAATATTGGCCTTTTTTATGACCCTTTAATGAAGTTCTTATGGCCCTTTATTAAAACATCAACATTTCCCATGAAGAATTCGAAAATAATGTCCGTGTTCTATTTCCAAAATAACACAACGGTAGAAAACTTGGGGTTCCAGAGAAGTATCCAAATGTTTTGCTGGGGAATCCTCCAGGGATGCAACGTGACCCTGTTGTCAGGAGTGAGCCCCTGGGTCCTGCAAGGACCTGGAACTAACCAAAGGGAAGACCAGACCTTTGAATCCCACCTCACAGACACAGTGCCTCTGAACTAAGCTAATATGAAGGCTTACAGCGGTCATTATGTTAGTTGTCCTTTGAAACACAAGAAATAAGAAAATCAGAACCCAGTGAAGACTTACGTACATGGCAATGAAACATACCCTCCAAATGCAATCGTATATCAAAATGAATGTGTAAAGACAAAATGCTATTCAATATAATAAAGATGGACCGGCTGATACAACGTAGAGATGGGGGCTTCTGTTCCTTAAGTGACTTTGTAACGAAGGAAACACTTGTGGCCATAAAGCAGAATAGTTCATTTTTTGCACGCTGTACCAGGACACTGGGGCCAGTCCTGGAGTGCTTTACCCACCACCACCCAATAAAATCTGTCTCTTCTTGCCTGTTTCCAGGCTGTGATAGCCTGTAAATGTGCGAAACACCCAAAAGGGACCTTCTTGAATGAATAAAATGAACCATAACCTCTATTGTTAATGCTAACCTCTGGGCTACTTAGTGGGGTCTTTTTTTTCCTTTATTGTGAGGCAGTCCAATTCAAGAGAAAAGAACGAGATCTTAATTTTTGTGGACCTGTACGTTACATGGGAGCAAGTTCAAAGGAAATTATCTCAAAGAGATTTGCTGAACAGAGTATCTGCATGGACCGAATGTGGTTACAGATATGAGCGGTGCGTTCCTTGGAATTGACACATTTTAACTGAAGTAGGATTGGGGTTCGGGCCCCTGCCCGAGCAAGAACTTATTTTTGCATAGGTTGCTGAAGAAGCAAACATTTCAGGTTGTTTAGAAACTAGCAGGGCTTGTGCTTGAAAGAGAAAATTGTAGTCGCACAAGGATTCCATTCTCCTTCTGTCTTTAAATGTCTTGCTGGTGCTCCAAGCTGGGGAGCAAAACATTGACACTTGAGGTAGCGTGTAGAGCCCAGAGCCAACTCCACTCCCATTTCTTTGAACTGCTTTTCCAATTCGAAGCCTCTAAGAATCTGGTCCTCCTTTATCTCTCCTTGTTATAAAAAGTGGCAGGAGACAGAGTGGCAGAATGACCCACAAGATGGCATCTGTCACCAGGGGATTTCTTCCGCATTCTGCAGGCCAAATTTTGTTTGAACTTGCTGTGGCCTCTGTCACAACTTCAATTTCCTTCTATTCTTGCCTCTCTGTCTTTATCCCCTTCGTGCAGGCCCAGGCTGTTTACCTGGCTTCTGAAAACTTTTCGTTCAAGAAGCCCAAGTTAAAAAACAAAAAAAAAAAAAAAAGAAACACACAACTTTAATTTGAAATCTGGCCTCAGAATTATAGCAGCAGGGAGGGTAGAGGATGGTGGACGGCTGCAGCAGCCTCCTTGAACTTGGAGTCAGGGATGGAAATGGTTGCCCTAAAACTTTGATTTTCCCCCACAGACTCACACAGACCCTAGGCCTGCAAGGAGGACATCTGACGGTGATGCTGATGAAGCTGTAGGGTCTGGGCTGCTTTTGAGGGGAATGCATGACAAATGGCTGAAATGAAAGTGCCCGTAGATGGGTCTGCTGAATTTTAACCCTGGCCAGAGTTAAACCATATTAAATCCAAGTTCTTAGTTTACTGATGAGTCAAAAGTGTAATCGAGGGGAAGGATGATATCTCTGAAGAGCCAACAGGTTTACGAGAAAAAAAGGATTCATCCCTCAAGAGAACAAGAACACGGAGAATTTTATGTGTCAGGTGAGTTAGGGACAGTGAAGTTGGGAAAAATCTGCATATATCCAAGAACTGGTCAGAGAAACGATTAGATTTCCATGTATTAAATCCACCAACGTGTACTAAGACACTGCAACTGTACCAGCCAAAGGTTAGTTTTATTATCAGAACCATGAAACATCTTTAAATGTTAAAGTCATTAACTTATTAATATGAGGATGAGGATGAATATGACTTTATCAATATTCTATGAAATGAATTCAATTCAAGTAACAAAATTTTTTTTTTGGTCTCATATTCATTAACTGTATACCATTGAAAATAATTAAAAGCCAGTCTGGAAAAGAGAGCACAGGGCAAGCAAGAGCTGGTGGTGGCGGTGGGGCGGGGAGGGGAGTGATGGGGAGGAAGCCAAGGATCCTTGCTGGAGTCTGGTCCGCATCTCATTGTGGTGATGACCAGGGAAAGTGACAACTTCCGTGGACAGCAGCTCTGCCCTCCCTCCATCTCTCTCTGCACCCTTGCTTTGCCGAGTCAGAGGAGGTGATGGGGGAATCCGCCACCCGAGAGGCACTGTGACCCATTGTGTGATTAGATGTGGTGACAGCCTCCCTCTGCCCTTCGGGCGGGGTCTGCAGCTGCCCATCCCCATGCACGGTTCCACCGGGCTTTCCAGCATCTCAGGAATGGCTCTAGAAAGGGTCTTGAAGCAGTGTACTACAGTTGGTGTCATGAAACAAGTAAAAGAAATACATTGCGTGTCAAGGACAACTACCATTCGTGCTTTTTCATAATCTTTTTTTTTTTTTTTTAAATCGTTGTTTCCTGTGTGAGCACTCTTATTTCTGGTTGTTTTTTGTTTTTTTCCCCAACTCCCATCCTGCTCACTTGGGAGTCATTTTTAAGGTCAGCCAGTATACATTAATCCTGCCTGGAGTAAAAATTTACTCCTCATGATAGAAATGACAGGCCTGTCCAATAACACATGGGGAAAAAAGTCATTCATTATTTATTTTTAAAAAGCAAAAGTAATCGTCTGTCTTTTTGTACATTATACAAGCGCTAGATGAAGACGCACGTGCGCGTGCGTGTGTGTGTGTGTGCATGCACGTGTGTGTACATGTGTATTGTTACAGAGGTACTACCCCTATAATTTCTCCTGTTTTTCTGATTACTCCAGGCTTTCTGCCCTGGAAGAATAAAAAAAAAAATCACATTTTTCACAGCACTCTGATGGAACATGGTTGAGACCTTTCCTTCTTGTTTTTGATGCTGTTCATCTCCCAATGGATGAGTCTTTTCTTCCCTGAGAGACTGAGCCAGGCAAGGAAGGGGAGGGGCAGCAGCAGTCAGAGGGGCCAGAAGGAGAAGTGGAGATCTTTACTGTGTGTGCATTTATCTGTCTCTAAGTAGGACTTGAATATAATTCAGTGAAACACTCCTCTCCTTTTAGAGCTGGGCACAAAAACAAGCTCATGAAATCAAACAAGAGGGCAAGAGCTTATCTTCCCCCAACAAATTTATCAAGAGAGAGTTGGTGGTGGGCTTAGGAAACTGTCATGGAGGGGACAAGGTGGAGATCAAATGTACTGTGGAGTAAGGAAACGAAGCACAAACTTTGCCCAGAGCTTGGGGACAATGATGCTCAAAGATTAACCCACCCTCTCAATTAACACCTCACATGAAAATCCCCACAAGGTCATGGGATCCGTGCTTCGGTGCGGTCAATCAGCGCCGCCCGCCTCCATACAAACCGAGACCGAATGCAGAATTAACACCGGTCCCCAAGCCCTCGCTCACAGACTCACGTCAGATTAAGCCCTTGCACAGAGAAGATATGAAAAGCATTTCTAATTAGGGTCTGAGGTTACTGGTTAAAATGCAGTCGAGCAGTCTACCAACCATTCTTCTCCTTTTTTATAATTTTAATTAAACTCAGATACTATTTAATTCCTACCTGCATAGATTTAGTGCTACTTGAATGCAAACCTGATAAAGAATACTCCTGATCCCCACTTAGCTGCCACAAGGACTTATTAAAGAGGGGGTGACTGTCTGCGAGATCTTCCAGGAGTCCCTCTGCAATAATTACTTTTCTATCAAATGAAAAGCATAATATTTTTCCGTAAATAGGTTTTTTCCCTGTGAAACTTTGACTTCCTTACTCTCTTGACAAAATTGTAATTATAACTTCACTGTAGGGGTTACTCTACCATCAGGCTAGCCATTAGAATGCTTTTTCTTGCACGCCAAAGCTCTGTTTTCTCATAGCTCACAGAAACTTGAGACGGACACTGGAGAATTTTTCGCACAAATGTATCACTAATTAGATGTGGATGTGTTGCTTCTGTATTTCAAAATGCTATCGACCAGACCCTTTTTTGAATTATTAGGAATTCTGCGGTGTGTCTGAGTCCTTCTGTCATTGTCTGATTAGTAGTCTAGTGTCTTGGTACCAATTTTTAATATCTGCGGTGACCCCGGAAGCCTTCAACAACATCTTCAGCATACTAAAGCTTCGCTTCTCCAAAGCGCAGGTCTGAATAATTCAGGATCTATAACGGCAGTTTTGCCCTTATGAAATCATTTGGGCAACTTTGGGATTCTAGAATCTATAATGCTAGCTTCCTTCCCATGGCCTCTTGATTACTTTCCCAACGGTGGTTTCAAATAGCCACAATTTCAAAAATATTGCTCTAATGACTTGCTGAAATAATAACAGTATCAAAAATTATCCAGATAAGGTCCCCTTTTAAGTACTTGTCACAAAAGTCTTGCTTCACCCCACAGCATCATGCAGGACCTAAACCTCTTACCTACTGGATAGAGTAAAATAAAATCTCATGTTCCATGTTTGTAAGTGTGGCTGCCATTTTTGACGGCGACATTAACAAGAAAACACACCGTGATATCGTTTGACCACCCAGTAAACGTTTAAGGAAAAACATTTTGAGTAAGTGATGCTATAAAAGAAATGTGTTTATGATGTTTAACTCATTTGATGCCATTCTCAACACAAGATCTCTAGTCTCGGAACTAAAAGGGAGGGATCATGAAATCTAGACTATTAAGTGACTAGACTAACTTTTCATACCTCTCTTTTCTTTGTCCCCGTAAGCCGAAGGTTTCAAAATTATCCAAAACAGCCTCGATTCTCAGGTTGGACCTGAGAAGCTTGGACCCTGGGACTTGTGGCACCAACAAGGGGTAAGTTCAGTTCATGAATCCCATTTCCTACCAAATATCTGCACCCTTGTCCCCTACCCACTTTTCAAACCATGCCTCTTGTAAAGCTCCTCAAAGCTACGGTCCCCACCCTGCAATATATGCACAGAAGCTTGACTACATCCTGATTCTTCCCACCTCAAGGTTTTGAAAGGTACCACAGCAATACAGTAAAGAAGAGACTAGCATCGCATTCCCTATTTCCACACAGGGTGACCATGGGCATGTTACTTCATGTCTCTGTGCTTCACTTCCCCCATCCATAAAATGGGGATCCCATCCATAACTGGCTCACGGAGTGGATATAAGAAATAAATGGGTTCATACCCGCGAAGGGCTTAGAACAATGCTGGCACAGAGGAAGCACTTCCTTGGTATTTAGTATTAGGAAGCACTCTTCCTTGTCTGGAAAGTCTCCCCCTCTACAATGTGCCTGTTGAAGACCCAGGGGTCATTTCAGACCCCTGTCTTCCAAGAAATGCCCCTTGGTACTCTGGGTCAGAATCGGGAAGCTCCTTATCTCCCATGTGTTCCTTCCAGCACCTATGATATTCGGGCATTTGTTACAGTGTGAGGGTCGTGGCTCTCTAGCTGTGTGTCACAAAACCTGAACAATTTGCCCCAGATTTTGGTCAGAGGGTAGAATGTTTTCAAGCTACAACCAGAGATGCGTGCCCTTCCCAGAGGTGTGTCAGATGGAGGCAGAGTGCGAGCTCCTGGAGGGCAGCCTGCCCGGTCTGCGCAGTCTCTGTAACCCATAGCTCTAGGCCCAGTGCTGCGAGCAGAGCAGATGCTTGGTAAATGTTTGTTAAATTAAATCTCAGGCAATTTGCTTCGATTTACTTAGAACTCCCTGGGTAAGTAATCAGTTCCTATACCATTCAATGAGCTTTTAATAGCATTTACATTGGACTCTCCATATAAGTTAATCAGAACCAGCTCCCCTAACTCCCTGGCTTTATACTCAGGGATTTCAGACAAACAGACTCAGGTCATTGCCTTTGCCCATCTTACCCAAGGCTGAAACTGAAAGGGGAAACCCTGACTTTATGTGGATTTCTCTTCCTTTCGCAAAACAGACATCATAGAAGGAGACGCATGCCACACACCAGGCGAGTCAAAGGTTAGATTTCCATGGGACTGTGTTTCCAGTGAATGATCAGCTGTCTTAATCATTGGGAGGGACTGATTGTAGAGTGCTCTCCACCTGCAGTTAAGACGTCAGTATTTTAGGATGTGTTGAAAATTTTCAAGTACCTGAAATTCAAAAGAAAGGACCTAAAATGTAAACCCAAAGATAATCATGAAGACTTTGAACTACTGTTGCTCCATGAACACTATATCCCACCTAAAAAAGGAGTGAACTCTACCTTGAATTTCATCCCCTTTTGTTATTCTTTTCTTTGGCATGTTTTTCTGATGCTCCAGAGTGGCCAAATACGAGGAAGAAGAAAACTGGGGCTATAGGCTCAGAGGTAAAAAGAAAAACACATAGCAACGTGAATGATGGCTCAACAGAGAGAAAATATGTTTTAAGAATCAAATGCTGACAATTGGATCCTGAAAATCTTTAAATGTGTGAATTTTTCCTTAGTTATCTTATTTGGAAAGATAGTTCTGAGCTTCTTTGCTTGAAATTAACTTTTGTTTGATTTTCATATGTGGATTAAAGGTGATTTGGCAAACATAACAAAATATAAGCAAAATCAATCTCTTCAAATCTAACACCTCGGAATTAAAACTAATGTTTGAGAAACACCTTGTGCCAGCATTGTGCTTGTCTTATCTCATTTTGCTCTCACATTGACTTCCAAAATTAACCCGTTGTGTCACAAATGGTGAGATGATCAAATGTGTTGACTTTCCATATGAGATTATTTGCCACAAAGAGATTTTGAAAACACTCTTGCAACGACGTAGGATGGTTAAGACTCCCATTTTATAGGTGGGAAAACTGAGGTTTAAAGAGATATTATGTGCCTATAGCTGCATATTTAGAACACCAGACAGGGGACGCCTGGGTGGCTCAGTTGGTTAAGCAGCTGCCTTCGGCTCAGGTCATGATCCCAGCGTCCTGGGATCGAGTCCCACATCGGGCTCCTTGCTCGTCGGGGAGCCTGCTTCTCCCTCTGCCTCTGCCTGCCATTCTGCCTGCCATTCTGTCTGCCTGTGCTCGCTCTCTCTCCCTCTCTCTCTCTGACAAATAAATAAATAAAATCTTTAAAAAAAAAAAAAAAAAATAGAACACCAGACAGGATTAAAAGCTGAACATCTCCCATCTCAAGTTCTCCTCCTTTCCTCCACCCACATGATTCTTTTCTCAAGGATTATTTTGTTTCTTCACGTTTTCCTTCATTCCAAAGGCATTTACTGGTAGCCCTCTATAATGGCAGGCATTATTTTAGGTTCTGAGAATATGGTAGCCAACAAAGCGAAGTCCCACCCTCGCCAAGTTTGTATTCTAGTGAGAGATGTAAATGATCTATTAACTCTCAGGAGGTAACAGCAGCTATGAGGAAAAAATGAGCAGGACCCAGAGCTGAAGTGGATGAAGGTAGAGGGTTCTTTCTTTCTTTCTTTCTTTCTTAAGATTTTATTTATTTATTTGTCAGAGAAAGAGAGTACAAGCAGGGGGCACAGCCGGCAGAGGGAGAAGCAGGCTCCCTGCTGAGCAAGGAGCCCAATGCAGGACTCGATCCCAGGACCCTGGGATCATGACCTGAGCCAAAGGCAGATGCTTAACCCACTGAGCCACCTAGGCATCCCTAGAGGGCTATTTCTGAAGGGTGGTCAGACATTCTTTGTTTAAGCAGAAACCTGAAGGGAATAAATTACAAGTGCCAATTCCCTGCCAATGGGCACCTAAGAAATGGAAACAGCCCCCCACGTCACATAAGCGAACATCGAGGAGTCAGGAAATAGCAGATCGAGGACAAGATCTTGCTCCCACCTATACAGGAGATACCTGGGATGGTGGCTTGGCTTCTCCTTCCCTTTCTCACTCTGCTTTGATCACATCTGATCTCAAAGTCATTAACAACAAGCCAACTTTGCTTTTTACCAGATTAGAAGTGGCAAGCTAAGCCTTGGGGTGCCATCGCTATCGAATGAGCCCATATTTCCCATAATACTGTCTACCACCAGTTTCATTTTTGTCACAACAGCTTCAGAACAGAGGACTTTGTAGTGGCAGAAGCGAGCGAGGCCTTAGATCTGAGCATCAGGGACCCATGAGACCCCAGTGTGCAGTCCTTTCAACTTTCACGTAAATGCTTACCCATGACGAGCTTCACCACGTGCGTGCCTAAAATGGTGTTCCACATTTTCTTTCCATCCAGGCATCCATTTGACTCACGGACACATGCTAGGTGCTTAGCATTTCAGATCAATGCATGTAGGCCCGCAGCAAAGCCAGGTTAACATATTTCCTGGTTGCTCCCTCTGACAGGTTCCATCTGATACATCATTCATTCATGTCCCAGGGAGTTCAAGTTGCCTAAGAGAGCAAATATGAAAATCACAAAAGATTTTATTTCTCATAAAGGCTTTATAAAGCAAAATCTGCATAAAGCAATATTCAGCAACATAACAACAATAATGACCATATAATAGCGAAAGGCAATGCTCCATCCAATGTGTAATTAATATTTTAATTATTTTCCTCGGTAATATCTGCATCCCACTGTGCAAAGTAACTGGGTCTCGTATTTTTCAAAGATGACAAGATTAGCGTTATTAATGTTCTAGGATGTGTGTCTTTATTTTTTAATGTTATTAATGCTACTAATGGTGAGGAATAAGAGTCATTACGAGGTAAAGAGGTGATTCGTTCTGATGATCCCACTTGGGTCCCTGGAATTTAACTTTCCACTGTGGTTAATAATTTATCTGTGGCTGAAGCTGACTTTTTGTGTATCCCAGTTGTATATCCACACGTATATTTATGTCTACTAAATTATTTTAAAGAGCTCTAAAAATAATTGGCCTATTATCTCATACAGATAGTTCTGATTGAGATGGATAATATTTTAGAACTACAAACATCAGAGTACTTGTTTTTAGAATTTTTTTTTAAGAGAATGTTGTTTTTACTGGCAGAGGAAATTATAAGTCTTCACCTTCTCAGCCTTAGATCTCAGGGAGATTATCTATTAAATTTATGGAACGTTTTCAAGCAGTTTAGTTTCCAAAAATTCTAGGCTGCCCATAAATAGTATTGTGTTTCTCATGGTGTAAAGCTGGCTGTTCGATAACAGCAGCCCCTAGCCAAACACAGCTAACTGAGCACTTAGAAATGGGGCTCAATTGAATTCACATGTGCCATAAATGTAAAACACTCTCTGGGTTTTGAAGGCTTGGTCCAAGAAAAGAAGAAAAAACAAAAAAAGCAAACAAACAAACAAAATCCAAAAGACAAAAGAAACACCAGATCTCATTAGTAACATCTTAGTATTGTTTGCGTGATCATATTTTGGACAGCTTTGAGCTGAAAAAAAAAAAAAAATTTACATGTCACATTTTTTTTTTCTTTACTTTTTCAATGCAGGTACAAGAAAATTACACATGCGGCCCCCAGCACATTTCTACTGGGTACCACTGCTCTAGAGCACAGTCTGTGTAACTAGTAATCAACCCATTTTACAGATGAAAAAACTGAGTTCTCAGAGATAGTTTTGGGCATCCAAATTCAAACAGTTTGGCTCTAAAAGCCATGTTCTTATAAGCCCTGTGCCATGTTCCCTTAGAAACAAGAGTCTGGGTCCCCACTGGTTTCAATCCTTCCTTGCGGATACCCTGAGCTCAGTGGTGGATTGAGGAAGGCTAGAACCATCCACGATCCAGCACCTGAAGAAATGTCCCAGACAGGGCCACAGTCATCTTTGTCATCTAAAAATGTCCTCAGCTGTAGTGCGGCATTGTCCCTCCATGAGGACAACAGCCAACTTTCACTGAGATCCTTCCACGGGGAAGGCAGGAGCTCCAGCCCCATATTTGCATCAGTGACTGGCACTGTATTAGGATTGGTATCAAGGGGGTGGGATCCTGGTTTCCCTGGATTTGGGCCTTTCACGCCTTCTGATTGATAGCTCCTACTTGTAAAGCGGTCACCCGCGCAGCTGTCTGCTGCTCCTGTCCGCCTCTCCGCTGCAGTTGATGCAATTCTGGTTTCATTCATCAGTCGCCTTGAATAGCAACATCCTCCAGTTGGAGGCAGACCTGCTGTCGTGGTGCGGGGGCCCCATTTGCATGCACGCGCTGTCCTGCCAAGCGCTCCATGGCACTGCGTCTGCCAACTGACAGGCAGCCCGTGGATCCCATCCCTGATAAGTTTTCTAGTTCCTCAAATTATCTGTGTTTTACTTCGCTTTCATGCTCAAAGCATAACAAATTTCTTTGATATGTTTCTGTGTGCTGCGGAATACCAGTGACATCAATTGAACTGTATTGCACCATGGAAAAAGCTGTTTTTTGCAGAGCTTATAAATATCTGCTGCTTCATGATGTCTTTGATTGCTACATAAACTCTGATCATTGAACACTGATCAAAGATGGCATGGAATCAAACGGCTTTATGCGGTGATGATAGGAGTGCAACAGGCAAAGGTCAGGAATAGGTGTTTTGTGTGGACCCACGCCCTCATCATGGAAAAGCTTCCAGTGGACTCAGATAGGTCAGCTTTTGTCCACTGGTCTGAATGGAACGACGGGCTTCGTGCTAGAATTTTTCTGGCTTGCAACATATTTCTTTGGAAATGTAACATTGTTAGGTGACCGCTTCTGCCTTTTAGGAATATTGTAAACATAGAAAGATTAAAAATTTGAAAAATAAATAGAGAGCTAAGCAGACAAAGATAGACGGACAGATAGAGATAGATAACCTTCTGTGTTTTTGTTTTTGTTTTTGTTTTTGTTTTTGTTTTTGTTTTTAGAAGGAGCGAGAAAGCCGGGAGAGGAAAAGGCAGATGGAGAATCTTAAGGAACCTCCACGCCCAGCTCAGAGCCCAACTTAGGGCTCGATCCCACCACCCTGAGATCATGACTCGAACCAAAATCAAGAGTCAGATGCTCAACCAACTGAGCCACCCAGACACCCCCCTTCTGTGATTTTAAATAATTTTTATTTCCTTTTTATGTTGACAAACATGGAGTATCGATTGATTGTAGAACATCTGAAAAATATACGAGAAAATTACCTCAGGAACCTAGGAAAATTGCTTAGGAGACAGAAATAATCTATTAACATTTCTCATTCTTTGCTATGCGCAGATTGTTTTTGGAAACGTTGGACTATACTGTGTTTTGTTCATGTCTTATGGCCCTCAGCATCTTTTATGTTCACTTAGTTATCCTGAGCATCTCTGTCTGTGTTAAATGTTTTTCTGTATGTGTTTATTCCTTTGATTATGGTGATGGTTTCACAGGTATATGCATATATCCATATGTCAAATTGTATATATTAAATAAGCACAGTTTTCTATGTATCAGTTATGCTTCAGTAAAGCTGTTAAAAATATTCTCTTATAACTTCTGTTCCAATCGCTATATGGTAAATCCTGGGGATGTATCATAATTAATTTAACTAATTCCTTATGGTGAGACAGAAGCCTCTTTTTTTCTTCATGTCTGTAAACTGTCTAGCACATTAGAGATCACTGAATGGAAGACAGGTTGAAATGGACTGACATAAATTAAATAAGTAATGTAAAGATCAACTTAATTTTAGACAATGTTATATTCACACCCAACATTGTCAACATTGTCGTTGACTCTCTGAGGGAAGTAAAACCTATTAGGGCTTTTAAAGTGCATATTTTTCCTGTTCAGTTGGGCAAAGTCATATCTCCAGGGAGAATAAGCTCCCCCACCTACAGCAAGATCTCTTCAACACATGCCGACTTCCGCTCTCCCCGGAAACCTCCCGTAAGTGTTGAGTTGATCCTGATTATTGGCGACTAGAATTGGAGTTTTCATTTGTAGTAATTCCAATTTAGATGCTAGACCATCAGCTGCATTCCAAAGTCATGATCAGAGTGTGAACATGCTCCTTTTTTTCTTTTTTAATATTTTATTTATTTATTTGAGAGAGAGACGGTGAGAGAGAACGTGAGGGGGAGAAGATCAGAGGGAGAAACAGACTCCTCGTGGAGCTGGGAGCCCGATGCAGGACTCGATCCCCTGACTCTGGGATCATGACCTGAGCTGAAGGCAGCTGCTTAACCAACTGAGCCACCCAGGCACCCTGTGAACGTGCTCCTTGATTGGGGCATGACAAATTGCTTACTGTCCAACTACTTTGATGTCAGAATAACTGAATCAATGCAAAATTGCTGCTTAGTAGTGTCCTTAAAACAGGGCAAACGACATGTCGTCTAGTGGAGATAGTGCCCAGTAATAAGTTTCTCTCATCTGAAAAGAAGAAAGTTTACTGGATGATTTCTAAGTTATTTTCTTTCTCTGAAATGCTGATTTCTGTGGCTACTTGAATTCTTCATCCTCAGGTCACATCCTGTATCAAATACTGAGTGCAGTGAACAGGCTTGTCTTACAAAATAAAGACCAACATTTGAGCATGTGTTTGGAGAGATAGACAAGTAGAAAGATGATAGAGGCAGGCACAGCTGTCTGTATATATATTTGCTTCAACAGCTCCCCAGGGGACCCCAGCTCACAATATACACACCTTCCTTTAAGGCCTGGCTGGCCCTGTTATCTACCTTAACCATTACAATATTGCAGAAAGTGATGCTACCTGAAGTGATGTTTGATACTGAAGACTTGATAAGTCCTAGAAGCTTCTGTGTTTGTGCTCTTAGAAGCCAACTGCCATGTAAGAAGTTGCCGATCCTTAGACGACTATACCACGAGGAAGCCCAAGCAGCCCATTTATACGCTTGAAGAAGAAAGGAGGTCCTGGTTGACAGCATGCTCATGAGATCCCAACCAGCACTAATCCCTAACCATGTGGCCCTTCCCGCCATCTTACCACCCAGTGATACCATGTACAGAAGCAGAAACTCCTAGTCAACTAGCAAAATCATGAGACATCCTAATAGACCTTATTTTAAGCCCCCAAGTCTGGGGACAGGTTGCTATGCAGCAACAAGGAATGATATGTATTTACTACTGTGGAAACAACAGAATAAAATAAGGTGCATTTTTTCATATTTGCATCATGACTGACACGTGTATGTCCATACACATATATGTGTATATACTACATTCCCAACAAAATCGTAATTAAAATGACACGATTCAGTTTAAAAACAAAATCACATAGGTTGACTGGAAACAAATTTCTTGCTCTCTTTACCGTGACGATGGTGATGGGAGTCATTACATTCTTGAATTAACGTGGAGGAATATTTGGTTTATGCTATTCCTGTGATAGATTCAAATCCACAGATTCACGAATACACTTTTTCCTCTAGGTCAGGAGAAATTGTATTCCAGAGTAACACAGTTAAATTGAGTGGAATTCATGCTCACCAAGTTCCAGGATACATAATATGTGTGATAACCATGTCTGATGTGACAGGACCTGATGGGCTGCTGGCTGGAAATAAAGCTTCTGCCATAGAGAAGGACAATAGGCATTTATATTCCTCCAACCAGCCTTCAGCCTGTCTTATAAGCAGATGTATGTCACTTTGAATATGGGCAGGGACTTCCTCTGAGAGATGGTACGAGGGTAATCATGAAATGTCTTTCTCTCTTTGACCCTCCCTCCCTCTCTTTTTTCTCTCCCTCCCCCACCACATCTAACCAAATGAGCTGCATAAACAAAATAATAACACATCACACAATTTTTACCAACAGCAACAAAACAAGAAGAGCTACTATCTTGTCCCATATGCTTCCTAACGTGCCAGCCGAAGAGACTTCTTGGCTTAGCGTGACATAGGGCTAACCTTGTCCTCAGTCTCTATCTTAAAAACAAAACCAATTGTATGGAATTAGAAACACCCCCTCTCCTGGTCAATGCAAAGATAAATCTCACCGGCTGTGTCTTCTTTCTCCACATGACCTACAGTATACTAGAAACTTCCATCCTTAAAACCTCACCTACCGACAGGTTAAAATTCCCAAGGTCATAACTCACCTGGTAATCATTCTACCTTTGGCAGCTTCTTATAGATTCAGTAGAAGAAACACCTGTATTCTAATCAGTAGGCTACTTCAAAAAGCACAATGTAGGCTGGGTTAAAGCCCATACACATGAATAGAAAATTCTGGCACCAGACCCAGATTTGACCATGTGCTCAGAGCTGGGAGCAGGGAATGGGGACTCCGCACTTTTGAGGCTGTTCTCCCTTTCTACCTACTGCACATATGAGCTTCACTCAGGGCATCTTGCTCTGTCACCTTTGACTCACGGGTATATTTTCTAAAGTTTCTGGTCTTCTGACTCTCTCTTCTTCATTTCTCTGCATAAATGGACTTGACCCCAAAGATGCCAAAGCAGGTTTGGGTTGCTTGCTCTTCTCAGCCCCCTTGCACCTGACTCCCAAACCCCACACCTCTGGCCAGGCCAGAATGACCCTCAGAGTCAGCTCACATGCTGTGGGAACCCCTTATCCTCCAAGCTCAGGTGAATGTCCAATGTTCCAATATGGTACCAAACCAAGACACTTAGCCATGAAGAGCACAGAACTGAAATCTTGTTCCCCAGTTGGGCATCTTGTTGTTGGTCCTAACTTCTGTTTTCGGTTTCAGATTACTACTTCAGCGGAGAGAGACTGTGCAGCAAGAGGACGGTGAAGCAAAGAGAAATGACCAGCATTGACTGATGAAAAAAGACAAGTGTGGAGTGTTCAGTGATTAGGTTGGGAAAGCGCACACACCAAGCTGTCTTGAAACTCTTTTTTTTTTTTTTTTTTTTTTGTGCACCAAAGCTGATATACTTCCAGCTGATTACTTTTTGTTGTGGTTCTTATTTGTTGAGCCCTACAGGTGACTTACAAAAAAATAAAGTCCTACAGATCTAGGACTGAGATAAGGCTGGTTCATATCTGAAGGTCCACCGAATAGAATAATATAGCATTTAGCAGTGCCCTGTTAAATATCTGTTGGTTGATTGCTGGTTTATGTATTTTAAGTGTATTTTCCTTAAAGTAAGTTTAAAATTAATATGCACAAACCTCTAAGAAGTAAATGAATTCTCATCCCACTCACTCTGTAAAGAGTGCCACAATGTCTATCTACAGCTTCTGATTTGCTACTGTTTACACCAGCTTGGTAGGAAAAGCTTCCATTTCCCTGCAGAATTTTGTGTGAACACACTACATATCTATAAAATTGTGTGTGGGTGTGTGTGCCTGTAAGGTGTTAAGCAGTTATTTATAGAAGGAAGATTTTGCACCCTCCTTCTAGAGGACAGTCTGTTATCTGTGTATGTTCCCAGGAGTCACCAAAAACTTTTACCAATTAACTTTTATAAGTCAAATGATATTGAAACACAGCATAGGCTGCCTATCAAAGAAATGAGACCCTGAATGCTTTTGCAATGGTAGCAACCAACTTTCTTCCTAAGACAGAATTTTTTTATTATCAGGAATTCTTAAACGTTTAAAACATTGACATATCTATGTTGAAAAACAATTCTTTTTATTATAAATGAGTGTTATTTATACATCCTGCCATGCAAGGCCACTTTCAAATCATGAAACAGTTTTTTTGGAAGATAGGCATTATATAACTTATATTATCATATTTCTTGACTTGGCTAGGCCTGAGGAAGCTGAAGAAAGAATTCACTTATATTTTTATTGACTTTAACAATTCTTTTTTAAAAATGAGCCAAGATGCCCTTCGACAGATGAATGAATAAAGAAGATGTGGTCCATATATACAATGGACTGTTACTCAGCCATCAGAAAGGGTGAGTACCCACCATTTGCATCAACATGGATGGAACTGGAGGGGGTTAGGCCAAGTGAAATAAGTCAAGCAGACAAAGACAATTATCACATGGTTTCACTCATATGTGGAACATAAGGACTAGCACAGAGGACCACAGAGGAAGGGAGGGAAAATTGAATGGGAAAAAATCAGAGAGGGAGACAGACCATGAGAGACTCTGGACTCTGGGAAACAAACTGAGGGTTTCAGAGGGGAGAGGGCTGGGGGGAGAGGGTAACCAGGAGATGAGTATTAAGGAGAGCACACATTATGATGAGCACTGGGTGTTATACGAAACTAATGAATCATTGAACACTACATCAAAAACTAAAGATGTACTATATATATGGTAGCTAACTGAACATAATAAAAAATGATTTCTAAGCCAGATCTGAGTTGTTTAATAAAAAGCAAGATTTTGCTTACAATTAATCAATAGAGAGGAAGACTGACAAAATCTGAAGATGTCCTCAAAACTCACATATCTCTTTTGATACACCAGAGGTGTTAAAACAATTGGTCAAAACAATTCCAATCTTGAAGGTAACAAAAGTTTTAGGCCTAGAACTTTGAGATCCACCATAAGGGACCCACCTGTCCTGCCATGCTTTCCTGAAACCCCCACCATAAGACTTGTTATTTAGGGTGAAGACAGTATCTTGAAGGCCAATGTTAGGATCCACCACTTTTCCCAGAAGGGGAAAACACTCATTAGTGGAAGATTATGAAAACTGACTTGGAAGGTTAGGGCTGGCTAACCCTAAGAGAATGGCTCATGGAACACATGAGCATGCAGGAATGGTTAGCATGAGCAGAAAAATGGTGTTTGGCGTGTTAACAGAAGTTTAATCATTTTGAAATTAATAACTTAGCAAAAGCCTATAGATCTAACTAAAAGCACTGCAATGAGCATTGAACAATTTTTTAAAAATCTGGGTACAGAGGGCAGGGTAGTGGATGAGTCATGGCTAAGTTGTGAAAATGAGGAGATGTTGTAATACTGTGGCATAAAGTGCAAGTTGATTCTCTTCTCACATAACTCTTGAGGTTGGAAAGTTAGATGGTGGGACCTCCTCAGAATTTACTCATGGCCTCAAGTCCCTTCCAACTTATACCACTGTTCTCTCTGGTGTCCTCTTCACCTAGGTGAAGGCAGCTAGGTCACTACTATGAACATTGTCCATGTCTTACCCTGAGAGAAGAGAAGAGCCCATTCCCGCATCTCAAGGTCACAACCCAAAAGTGGCCCACTTCATACTCACTTACATCCTATTGACCACATCTAACCATCAGAAAGGCTGAGAAATCTCATCTCAAGTGGGAGGTCATGTGTCAGCAGAAACTGTTTCTGGGAGAGAAGAGAAGAGTGGTTGGGGGTGGATTTCTAGTAGTCCACTGAAACCAGGAATGGTCTATTGAAGATCATGCAGTGTTTGCTGGAAAGTCAAGTCTAACTCTTCTCTGTCACTTTTCCCAGCACAACTACCAGGTACCAGCTTAGCTGTCACCTCGGCCATGGGTTATGTAGTCCAAGAACTGACAATTTCTGCTGTTCCTGAGAAAATCTCCTGCATGACAGCATCCATTTCATTGAAGTTGCCTACTCTCAAGAAAGAAAGGCATTGTTTAAAACTTCGGCACCATTTCTACATTTTTTTTTTTTTTTTTTTAGCCCTTGAGGAAACAATCTTGACATTAGAATTCTGAAAATGAAGTAAATGCTCTGGTCAGTTCCTTTCCATTTACTTACATTTGAGAGAGTTGGCTGCCAAGCTAAAAGGCACTAATGTATTCTCCTCACTCCAAATACATCAAAGAAAGAATGAAAAGATATTGCAAGTAAAGTTTTCAAAGCTTTTTCTTTCCTTCTCTTTCCTTTTTTTTAAGTTAGCTATTAAATGGAAGCTACTATGCAGTCCACAGATTATTCTTATTAAAAAAAAAAAATAAGGGGAATCCATTTGATGCTTTGTAAAGAGTAACTTTGCAACTTCTAAGTACTTTTAATCCAGGTGCTTCATAAAGGTGATACTCTAGGTTACTGCTTTCAAGGCAGGAAGTCCATACTTGAATGTGGGAGCTGCCTTAATGCCCAGTAATGTAACTGCTGCTGAGGCTCCCTTGGAAAAAAAAAAAAAAAATGTCTTAACCTTCTTAGCAGCCAACATTGGTCACTATTACTATTCATACTTTCATCTTCTTAATGTGTCCCACCTTTAAACTCATCTCTCTAAATTTTGGAGGGAACTCCTCATCACATTGGGAATGCTCTCTACAGAGACAGATTTCTATCCATGAGGATGCTTTCCTACCACTCTTTTCAAAGGACTGGCATTCGCTGTCTACCTGAGTGACACCTTTGCACTTTGGCCAACAGCTAACGAATGTCTGATGTCTTCCTGATACAATACCGAAAGCTGGATGTGGTCCAGCTGATGGTGAGGGGGAAATGAGGAGGTTCTGTTGGCTTAGGCTCCACCTCAGGCTCACTGCTTTCTTCACGCCACACACCCCTACCCAAAGTGTCTGAGAAACCATGTCAGCTGGGTTCAAACAGAGGAAGGAGTGCTCAGAACATTTTCCTGTCTCCAAAGGCCTTGTGAGCTTTTAAAACCCTATCAGAAAGAGGGTCCAAAAGACCCTGGTATTAGTCTTCTACTGTGGCCATAACAAAATGCCACAAATTTCATAGCTGAAAACAGCACCATTTGTTATCTCACAGTTGACATGAAACTGGCTTGTTTCTCTGCTCTGGGTCTCTCGGCCAACATGAAGTTATCCACTGTCAATACCCTTATCAGCAGGCTCTGAAAATTGTCCTCTAGCCGCATCCAGGTTGTTGGAAAACCCCAGCTTCCTACAGCTGTAAGACTGAGGACTCCATCTCTCAGCTGGCTATGGGCTGGGACCTGAAATCTCTTTCTGGTCCCTGTCCCTGGGCCCCTTCTTCTCAGAATCAGCAATGACCTCCCTGGGAATCTCTCTGACTTCTCATTCTGCAGCATCTCTCTGTCTCCAGTTGGAGAATGTTTTCTGTTTTAAAGGGCTCATTTGATGGGGGTGGGAGGGCTATCCAGATAATCCCAGGCCATCTTGTTTTAAATTCAAAATCTTTATTGCATCGGCAGAGTCTATTTTGTTATAAATATGGTAGTATATTCAGAGGCTTTGGTGATTAAACCATTCTGCCCACCACAGGACCTGAGCATAGATAACAGAACACAGAAATTGTCATACCTAGTCATGCCCAAACTTGGGAGAGAGATGTGTCGATGCAGTCAGACTGTCTACCTGTATCCCAGAGCACAAGGAGACAAGAATAACAGATCATTTACAGCTGGTCAATTATTGTTGGAAACAGACAAGACCCTAGGTGGGTATTGTCAGACCTGCTTTGTGATAGGCTGGAACTTAAATTGTTATGTGTGTTCTGTTTTGCTCCTTTATTTAATTAGTTAGTTGACTAGTTAGTCTGCTGATAAGTCACTAGTTGACTATTGCCCTGCTCATTTATTATCCCATATTTTTACAAAGGATTGTGGTAGCCTACAGTAAATATACACAATAAAATAGGCATGATAGCAGCAACAATAAATCAAAAGGCAGCTTCCTTAGGGATATGCAACTATCAATGAAACATTATATATCATATGGCTCATAAATTAACTTTCTGATATTTAGTCTTTGGGGGCTAAGCTGAACATGACCTTATGGCTTCCCAGTGCTTAATGCTACTCACAAGAGAGCAAGTGAGCTGAAGTACAACTTCCAGTAGCTCCACTAACAGAGAAGGGCAGAGGAACACAGGGAGATTTTGTTGGACAAAACACAGCACTTTTCTAAAGATTTCCTGGAATGATTCACTCTAGAATCCTACTAAGCCTTCATAGCTGGACAAACTTAACACTTAACTGTAATCTCGTCTCATCTCAGACTCTGGGACAGCTCTGGTCCTCCTAGGCCATTTGAAGACAAATCCCAATTGATGTGAGACACAGAGAGACCGAAATCAATGCGCAGAAGAAGCAAATCCGTCTATCTGAAGTCTTCTTCTAGTGCTCCTTTCCTATTCAGGGACAGTTCCCATTATGCATGGCTGATTGGCAGGAAAGATGCCCAGCTATATTTCAAGAGGTCCAGTGAACATCACTGGCAGGACAGGGGCTCCATAAAGGAGGTAAAGAGTCACAAGTTGGGAACTCAAGAAAAAAGTGGTCTTTTGCCCTTTACAACCACGTTAAGTAAAGGAAAATATCTTGGCAAAACCTAGATCCTTTGAAACATGTAAGCTTGATTGTCCTGCTCGCAGAGCCCCTTTGCTCCTCAAAGTAGAGTTTCATGAATTACCAAGTGCAGATATTCTTTACATGTCAACAATTTACATCGGACATTGATTGTCATTGATGTGAGTTCTAGATAGATTCTTGGTTTGACTGTAAATAATCAGATACATTTAGCCTCAAGGAAATACAAATGTGACATGGAAGTGAATATCGGTTTTCTAGCATAAACACCACCGTTTTCCCCCTTACCTCCCCTGCAATCAGAACACTAGATCAATCTCTTAAAAAAAAAAATCCCCAATTCCCAGGTTTTTCATTTTCAGACTACGTTAAGATGGGGAAATCCTCCCATGTTCCTCACTTTTAAGAAGGTAGAAAGGCAGCTTAAATTGATACTCTTTTTGGCAAGAGTATCCCAATGATGTCCAAAGGTGAGGTTTCTGTGACGTGTGAGGCTGCACATTTCCCCCATGACCATTGTGTTTTTATGCATTTGACTCTCCAGTTTAGGGAAACCCTTATTCCATCCTTCATATTTGCAGTCCTTTTGTACAAATTCAGCTTACCTTTAGTTCCTGATTTTACCATCTACTGTTTCCCTAGGTTTGTGATTTTCCAATGGCTAATGAGCATCAATAACTTCATCTGAGTTATTGTCAAATATGCTACTAAATGAGATGGAGTTTCTTGTTCAGGTTCTATCACCTTTGGGTAGAGAAATGTTGGAACAGAAGTATGCTCAGTTATGAGTCTGTCTTATTATCCTGGCAAATCACTGAAATAAGAAGGTCGGGAGTGCTACTTCCCCTTAGAACAGGTGAGGGACATTTTTGTGGTGGATACACCAGGTAATGCCTGAAGGGACAGAGTTAAGTCCTGAGGAAATGGAGATGCTGGTTAGTCCTACAGATTGCCCCAGGAGACGAATTCGATTAGAACTGGGAAGATACTTGACTGCATTTAACATTAGTTTCCAAAATACCCAACAAGCAAGTCATCAAGGAAGGAAAGTCCCAAAGGAATCTGCCAGCACAACAAAAGTCCCTTACTAACTGAAGACTCTGTCCTTTCAGTCAAGTTACCCTTGACTCTCCCCATTCTTCTCTGAGCCAATTTGCCTGTGTTTGGGCCCAGCATTTATCTTCCAGCCCCATCTCTATCTTAAAAACAAACTGTGCTTTCCCTCACTTGAACTTCAGCTCAGACTAGTATCTATGAGATTCTGTGCTAGACCTCCCAGGTGAAACACCTGCCACCTTTCAAGGCCTCCATCTAAGTTCAATCCAATGTAGCCATTTTTAGTAGCTACTACTTCCAATCACAAATAGGAGCCCATGAAATGCCTCCTGACATTATCATAACTCCTCAACAGAAATCTCCCTTACTTCCTTGTCCAGAGAAAGAAGAGGAGCAACAGAAAGATGTTCCAGTTGCCCATTAAAAAAAAAATCTACAATAAGTTTATAACTCATAGACAGATAACACTGAGAAAGATGGTGTTGGTGACCCAAGGAGCAATGAGTCATCTTGGGTTATGAATTATTGTATTAAAACTACATTATTCTGTCTTCCTCTGAACCTGTACGCTGCAGTAAGGAGAGAGAAAGAGAAAATGGTAGGAGGCAACATCATGCAGGATCTTGCAGGCCATGTGTAAAGTGTTTATCTCCATCCCAAGAATACAAGGACACCCGCGAAAGCTTTTAAACTAGAGAGTGATATGATAACATTTATATTTTCATCACTTTAACTGTAATATGAAACACAGATTGGAGGAGGCAAGAATGGATGCCTGGTCCCTTGGACTTAGGTAGTGTCAGCAGAGATCAAGACATGTGGGTGGATTCCAGAGATATTTAGGAGATGAAATCAACAAAACTTGGTTATAGTTTGAATATGAGAAAGTGAGAGAGAAAGAGTTGTCAAAGAGGACTTCCAGCTATGTGTATTGAGTAACTAACTGGGAGGGTTATGGTGTCATATACTGTAGGAGGACAAGCTTTGTTTAGTTTTATTCTGTGTGGGAGATAAACTGTTAAGTTATGTTTTGAATATGTTGAGTTTTAGACATCTTAGGACACACCCAGGTGAAGATGGAATGCAAGAAGTTAGTCATAACCAGTTTGGAACAATAGACATCGGTGGGGGTAGTATTTCTCATGATAAAATGAGTGACCGATGGCTGTCCCACAATATCCATTCTCCTCTTTTTCTGTTGTGCAGTAGATCACAATAAATAGCCATGAATTCTTCCCTTCCCGTCTAGAAGCAACTTCTCCATCCTCTGAATCAGGGTTAGTCCCTTTGGACAATGGAAATTTAGCCACTCTGACTCAAGTAGAGGCTTGAAAATGCTTTCACATTGGGGCTTGCCCCCCTTTGGCTGTACATGCAACCTTGATACTGCCATGGAATGAGTCCTAGGTAGCCTGCTGGAGATGAGAACCCATGTGGAGGTGAACAAAGCTGACGCCCCACCTCTATGTGTGTGAAGCTGTCCTGACAACTAAAGTCTAATCACGCTTGGCCAGAGCAAAGGGATCACATGGACTACCCAGAGATTGAGTGCTAAATAAAATGGTTGTTATTGAACCTGCTGAATTTTGGGATGATTTGTTCTGCAGGAGAAGCTAGCTAACTCAGAGTCAAAACAAATCTCAATTTTTCCAGGTCCCTTGCAGCTAGATGTGGCCTTAGGACCACATTTAAAGTGCCAGGTCATGCATGTTTTGGAGAATTTTCTTCAACATTGCCTGGCATGACCATCTGCTTTATATCCTCTCCTTCCTCACTTCCTTTATCTGCTACCAAAACTGCAGGGTTGTTGTTTTTTTAAGATCTTATTTGTTTGTTTATTGAGAGAAAGAGAGAGCAGGGGGACAGGCAGACAGAGAGGGATAGAGAGAATCACAAGCAGACTCTGTGCTGAGCTTGGAGCCCAACGTGGGGCTCCAACTCACACCTGCAAGATCATGACCTGAGCCGAGATCGAGGCAGATGCTTAACTGACTGAGCCACCCAAGTGCCTTTGAACTGCAGTTTTGATCCCTGAAACTCCAGCCATAATCCTGGATCCCAAGAACAAGGGCTCATTCTAGGCATGTAGGTTCCTAAGTCCCTGAAGGCCGTCTTGGCAGTATAGTGGTGAGCATAGCTGGCTTCCTGAAGACCTCATGGGAAAGAACCCTACACTAGCTCGGGACTGTCTGCCTCCATACACTTATGTAAGGGAGAAACAATTAAGTTCTATCTTGTTTAAGCCACTGTTATTTTGGACCCATTTTACTCACTGACATACCTTAAGCCTAAGAGTTATAGATTATCCAAGTGCTGGTCATACCAAGACCACACTATGGTCTTTGGTCTCCACTTGAGCCTGAATTTTCTAAACCATTTGTTTTTGTTCTCACGCTGCAAGTCACTGCAGTAAACCATTTAGCTGCCCTAGTTTGAATTTCCCTGCCTTGTCCAAATCATAGCAACCGTCTGATTATCTGGAATGATCTACAGCTCCTCCAATTTGCTCTTACTTCTGGTTGACCCACCCCTCACTCAGCATGCTGCCATCACCTTGGTCAATCCACATACCCTGTCCTTGGACACTCACTCATGCACCAACAAGTTTTGCTATCAAATCAGTAGTGCTTGCCTCTTCTTAAACACTGCTTACAAAATTAAGGGGGCATTCACCCCATCTTAATATTAATATATCATATTCTATTAAGGTTTAGAGAGTGCTTTACAAGGTCACCTGGGTGACTCAGTCAGTTAACTGGCAGACTTTAGAGTTCAGCTTAGGTCATTATCTCAGGGTCGTGGGATTGAGCCCCATGTGGACCTCTGCACTGAGCATGGAGCCTGCTTAAGATTTTCTCTTCTCTCTTTCTCTCTCTTGCTCACCCTCTGCCCCTCCCCTGCCCACTTGCACTCTAAATAAATAAATAGATAGAGAGATAAATAAATAATGCTTTACAATTTATGGTGCACTTCTACATGCATTTCCTATGAAGAAGTATTTTTTTAAACTGGGGTTTAAGTTTGTGAATTACAAAATCAAATTACTGTAGTAAGCCATATTTTTTAATGAAATAGGAGAAGATTAAATGAAACAGATTAGAATAAACTAGAAAAATATCTGAGTCCATTGTACAACCAACAGTGAGGTTGGTTATCTAGCATGAAACTGTTGTTTCATTTACATATAAATACACATGTGTGCAGAATTGTTGAATCATCATATTATACACTTGAAACTAACACAGCACTGTGTGTGAATTATACTTGAAAGAACTTACAGTGATTTTGCTAAATATAGAGAACTTGGGATGTTTTAAGGGAAGAGAGCAAAGTCTATAGTCATCTTACTATAAAAAATAAAAAATACTTATGTGGGATGCCTGGGTGGCTCAGTTGGTTAAGCGCCTGCCTTCTGCTCAGGTCATGATCCTGGGGTCCTGGGATCAAGTCCCACATCGAGCTCCTAACTCAGCAGGGAGCCTGCTTCCTCCTCTGCCACTGCTCCCCCTGCTTGTGCTCATTTACTCTTTATCTCTCTCTGACAAATAAATAAATAAAATCTTAAAAAAAAATACTTACGCGTATACCAGATCTTGATGTAAAATGTGATTTCTAATCTAGGTGATAATTTAAAAGGCTGAAGAGCAGTGCTATAGAGAACATGTTCTCTTCCCCCTTGTTATCCATTCCTCTTCTTCAATTAAAGTTACCCCAGTCTTCAATGGGGAACCACCCTCCCACATACATACTTCATGGAGAGAGCTGGGTGCCTGGCTTAGGTTTGCCAAGTGGCGTATTATATCCCTTTAGCCACAGAGTGGGTTCAGGAAGTAAGAGTCTCAGCAATTTCTAATCAGTTCAGACCTTGCTAGGTAAAGAGATGTTCTTCTTCCACAGAGCTGAGACAGGATAATGAAGTCCCTGCCTGCCCTTTCCCCTCCTCAACCTCTCCCTCCTCCAGGGCTGCTAAGATTTAGCATGTGAACCTGTGGTGGCCTTTGGCACCATCATACCACCACCAGACAGAGCCTGGTGGGGCGAATGCAGAGGAAAGTACAGTGAGGGACAGACAAAGCAACTAGGAGCCAAGACGATATTGCCCGAGCTCCCTTATCCAGTCATACCTGTAGCCTACTTGTCCCTGGAGTTTTGGTTGTCTGCCAAGAAATCCCCTTTTGTCCTCAATCTGATTTGAATGGGATATCTATCACTTTTAGTTGAAAGTCCTGACTACTACGCCGTCTCACTCATTGGACAGTAGAAGGAAATCATGTATAATTTTAAAAGGGGAAACTGAGGCTTAGAGAAATTGACCAGTTCTACCACTTTTACACAAAGAATAGAAGCAGAATCTGAGTTCAGATCCTCCCACTCATATGCTTCCCAACATACGACCCTCATCTAGGCATCTTTGATAGATGAAATAACGGGCTTTTATGACTGAAGAACAGAACAGCATTTCCACAGGCAAAGATTTAGTGTCATCTGGCCTTGGGAAACATCACAAGCCCCCCAAAACCAGGTTTTAGGAGTTTGAAATGTCTTAATGAGATAAGATTTACAAATTTTATGGGGGGGACTCAGGTGGGGCAGGAAACAAATATGTAATGCCTCACTTTGTTCTTTCGTGCTCCTAAACCTCTAACATGGTCTCCTTATCTCTTTCCCTGCTGCAAATTTATACTTTCAAGTGACAAATTACAATGGCCACCACTTTTTAAAATTAAGGTATAATTCTCATGCCATAAAACTCACCATCTCAAAGAGTAACATCGAATGGTCTTAGTGTATTCACAAGATTGTGCAACCATCACCACGATCTAATTCCAGAACGTTTCGTCAGCCCTGAAGTAATTCCTGTACCCATGAGCAGTCACTCCACACCCATCCCTCCTCCAGCCCCTGGCAACCATTCCATATCTAAGGACATTTCATAAAATGGAATCATACAGTATGTAGCATTTTTTGGTCTGGATTCTTTCACATTGTAGAATATTGTCAAGATTTATCCACCTTGTGGCATATTTCAGTTCTTCCTTCCTTTTCATCACCGAATAATATTCCATTATGCAGATAGCCCACATTTTGTGTCTCCATTCATCAGTTAATAGAAGCTTGAACTGGTCTCACTTTTCAGCTACCATGCATAATTCTTTCCTGACCTTTCATGTACAAGTTTTTGTGTGAACATAAATCTTTGATTTTCTTGGGTGAACATTTTGAGAGACTCTCAGTCTTTTTTCAAAGTGTCTGCACCATTTTACATTTCAACCAGCATTTATTATTATTATTATTATTATTATTATTATTATTTTATTATAGCCATTCTAGTGAATACAAAGTGATGTCTTGCTGTTGTTTTGGTTTGCATTTCCCTAAGGATTAGTGGTAATGAGCATATTTTCATATGCTTTTTGGGCATTTGTATGTCTTCTCTGGAAGAATGTCTATTCAAACACATTGCCCATTTTCCAATTGAGATATTTGTCTTTTCATTATTTTTATCATTATGAGTTCTTTATATAGTTTAGATACTAGATTCTTATCAGATATATGACTTGCAAATATTTCTCCTGTTCTCTTGGTTGTCATTTCATTTTCTTGATGGTGGCTTTGAAGCACAAAAGATTTTAATTTTGTTGAAGTCCTACTTAGGGCCTATTTTTAATTTGGTTGCCTATGCTTTGAGTATCATATATAGGAAACTATGTCCTTACCCAGTGTTATAAAAATCACGAGGATTTTTTTTTCCTAAAAGTTATATCATTTTAGTTTTTACATTGAGAATTTTGATCATTTTCAGTTCATTTTTTTTTCTTTTTCTTTTTAAAGATTTTTATCTATCCATTTGTCAGAAAGAGAGAGAGAGAGAGCACAGGCAGACAGAGTGGCAGGCAGAGGCAGAGGGAGAAGCAGGCCCCCCACAGAACAAGGAGCCCGATGTAGGACTCGATCCCAGGACGCTGGGATCCTGACCCGAGCCGAAGGCAGCCGCCCAACCAACAGCCACCCAGGCGTCCCATTTTCAGTTCATTTTTACATGCAGTGTGAAACAAGTGTCCACATTTAATCTTCTGCCTGTGGAGAACCAGCGGTCCCAGGATCATTTGTTGAAAAGACTATTGTTTCCTCCTACCAGCAGCTTTTATTGAGCACCTGTCCCATGCTGAGTGATGTCGTAGGTTTTGGCACTACTATATCAGACAATGTAGACAATGTTTTCTCTCTCCGGGGCCTTATGCTTCAGTTGTGGGGAACCTGAGGTCAGACAACAGTCCAGCGAAAAATGAAGCAGAAAGAAAAGAGAAGGCATCCTGGGATGAAGATCCTTTTTTTGTAGCGACTGGTCAGAAAAGGCCTCACTGATAAGATGATATTATTATTGTATAGATGAGGAAACCCAAACACACTTAAGCCACAGAAGCTAAGTAACTCACCTCCCTACTATGACTCAGAGAGGGATTGATATGCAGGTGCGATTTAAATCAGGTGACTGAGAGGTGAAGGGGCTGCCGTTGGCTCAGATCATGATCCCAGGGTCCTGGTATTCCAGGACCCTGGTCCTGGGATTGAGCCCCGTGGAGGGCTCAATGCTCAACGGGGAGGAGTCAGCTTCTCCTTTTCCTTCTGCTCCTACGTCTGCTTCTTTTCTCTCATTCTCTCTCACAAATAAGTAAATAAAACCTTTTTTAAAAATCAGCTGATTGAATGTGTATCTCTTTTAGTTAGGTAAAAATCAGTGTGACTCTTTACTGAAGAGGTCCATGAAGCAGATGATGTGGTGAAGTTTGCAAAGCTTAACAGCACAAAGGCATGTTGCCCTTGACGGTGGTGGTAGTTTGCTGGTGGGAGCTGTTCTCACGTCTCCACAGCACATTGGGCCAAGTTTCTCTTCCATGCTCTCAGCCTCTTCCTGTTGCCTGTCTTCAGGTCACTGCCCTTCTGACCCAATACCTCTTCTATAGAAAGTCTTCTATATCCAGAACCCCATATACTAATGACAGTTCTGAATTGCCTTCCAAAACTCAGAATGCAAAAAAAAAAAAAAAAAGAAAAAGAAACAAAACAAAAAAACAAACAAACTCTGCATTTCTTTATTCTCTAAATCAAAGTGAAATATAGTTCACAGCCCCACATCCAACATTAACAGAAAACCCGCCTTTTGTTCTCCTGGGACCTTACAAGTGTCTTAGGGAACTTGTGTAAAATCCCAGGTGAGCACACATGTTTATGTATCACTGTCTTCATACACATTGTTGCTTTGAGGTCTGTGTTTTTATTCCTTGAGTTCAAGTCAATTGTTCATTAATTTAACAGATACATGTCAAGTACTTAAAACTATGTGTCAGGTGCTGTAACTGACTCTGAGATAAATGGGAGTAAGATGTCCAAGTCTTGGCCAGCCACAATCTGTCCACTGCTGTGGTTTAGTGGGAAAGCTGTCAGCTTCAGGCCAAGACAGGTATTTAATGCTTTGCCCTTCAACAGGTCCCCTGCCTGTCAAATGCCCTTCTGCCTCTAGGGTACTACAGTCTTCACCGCTCACAGAACCCATAAACCTTCTTTTTGTCTTTAGGGAACCCAAATACCACCCCAGACTACTCCCTGCTCCCCACCCGCTTACCTCAGAAGTCGCCAAGCATCCACAATTCTAGCTCTGGGATATACATTCCATCAGAGTGTCTGGACCAGAGAACCCAGGTTAACAATTTACACACCAAACAGAACCCATAGGTGCATGTTTTGGGTTTGCACACAAAAAAATGAACTTCAATTAACATTTTTAAATAAGCCATTTTCACATAAAAATCCAGACTCCTGTTTGCTTTAAACCGAGATCCTATCAGAGGCTCATTCCTATACTAGTTTCTAAGTGTTCTAATCTCACATGTGTGATCTGACTCCAAGATTGTCCCCATTTCTAAAATGGAGATCCAACACTGTACTGAGGCATAAATGGAATCTTAGTGAGTTACTTATCAGTTGCTGCATTACAAATTATCCCAAAAGTTGGTGGTCTAAAACAAGAACATTTATTTTCTCATGTTTCTATGGGTTGGAAATCCAGACACATGTATAGTTTCACTGAGCTCTCTAGCTCTGGGTCCCTCACAAGGCTACAGTCAAAGTGTTGAGTGGAGCTGCAGTGGTCTCAAGGCTCCATTGGGAGTGATCGATTTCCTAACTTACTTGCAAGGTTGTTGTCAAGATTCAGTTCCTTGTAGTTTGTTGAACAAAGCCTGTAGCTCCTCAAGAGCTATTTGCTGGGGTTTTCCATCAGATTCTTGTCACATATGCCTCTGTACAGTGCATCTCACAACATGGCACTTGCCTCCAGGAGTATAATAAATTCAAAGAAAATTCAAAGGAACATAGAGATAGTACAAGAAAGACAGAAGTCACAGCCTTCTCACCATCTCAGAAGTGACATCCTGACACTTTTGCCATACTCTAGTTGTTAGACATAAATCATTAAGTCCAGCCCACACTCAAGAAGAGGAAACTACATAAGAGTATGAAGACCAGTAGGTCAGGATTGCTGTGAGCTGCCTACCACACGCTACAGGAAAACTAGTCCAGTTCATGATTCATTGTATACACTCAGTAAACAGTAATAGCAGTTATTACTATTGTTTTGTTATTGCTATTATCATTATTATTATTATTGTTATTGATGGTGATGATGATGATGGAAGAAAGGTGACCACAATCCAAGACACACAGATCTTTTAGAACCCAACCAGATTGCTTACGTTCAAATGTGTTCTTGGCCTCTCCTTAACTGTGTGATTTAGTATCACCATTATTTTTCCTCTACTACTTGCCAAGGGCTACTCAGGCAACTCTTGCCATAATAATGCTGCATAACAAACATCCCCAAAAGTTGAGTGGTGAAAAACAATAATCACTTATTTCTTAGTCATGAGTTTGGAAGTCAGCAGGGCAGCTCTCTTCCTTGAGTCTCTCATCCCCCTACTGGAGCCAACAGTCAGCCAGGACATGATCTCTTGACAATTGTAGAAGTCCAAGAGGGCAAGTTCACTGTGCAGGTTCACTTCAAGTGCTTACTTGGGTTATATCTGCTAATGTCCCAGAATGAGTCCCATGGCCAAACCCAAAACCAAAGGACAAAAAAAGTACACTCTGTTTGTGTTGGAGAAACTGAACATTTACATGGCTTTAGTAAGTGGAATGCACATGGAAGGGATGTAAAAGTAGGGGCCAGGAACTCAAACTAGTCTATAGCTACCCATCTTATCTTACTTTTCTGAAAAACAATAGTAGAAGTTACAACACAGTGGTGGAAGATAGAGAGATAGACAGAGGGAAACTGACATTTTCAAGTATCTTCTATGCTGAACACCATCTGGATTCATTTCATCATCCCAACTCCTTCATGAGATAGGTATTATCTTCATTTTTATGGTTCAAGAAACTATAGGCACAAAGCTTTGCCTGTGGCTTCTTTGAATCTAGATCTCTTGTCACCATACCACCCACTGCTGGATGACGCTGGACCATTATAGCTGACGTCACTGGGGAGGAAGCACAGGGCTGGGACTAGCCTTGAGGAGGCAACTGGCCTTGATTTCTGATACATGCAGAAGGTCTTAATTTCTAGGTGGCCACATTTGTAGAGTTAGAAGGATGATTAGAGTTCCTTACAGGTTACTGCTCTCATTTGGGAAAGAAATTGAAATTCAGAGAAATGACAGCGCCAAATGAATGGGTGGTAAAACCAGGATTGGAAATTTATCTCTAGAGCCCCAGGGTCTTTTGCACCTTCCCTAGCTACCACCTTAGTTTAGGGCTTTGATCCCTGTCTAAATGTAAATTTCCCTGGGAAGAGACTTTTATATTTAATGTGATTGATGGTGGGAAGCAGAACCTGGAAGCATTTTAAGTGCCTGAGGAATGAAGATTGGCCACAGGAAAGAAAGGACGCCTTCTACTTTACACTGAACCTGGTTGCCCTAAATGACTACTCAGGTGCCTTCCTCAGAGTTCAGGTGCAGGTGACCACAGCTTTTGTCTCAGTTAACTCTAGGTAGGTAGTCCCAGCGACACTGTAAATCCTCTAATCAGAGATTCAGGTTTAAAAGGCTAGCCTTGAGGTCACACCACTAATTAGGGACAAGGGAGAGATTAGACCCAATTTCTCTGATCCTGGGAAGAATGTCAGGTCTCTTTATCCATTCAGGCTGTATTTGGACCACACTTTCCCAAGTATCCGAGACAGTCACCGTCTTGCCTATTGAACACGTAGACCATGTTTACTTCAAAATGAGCCTTGAAAAGCAGCCACACATGTTCTTAACAAGGAAAGAGACAAAAAGAATCTACTTAGATGCATAGCTCTGTGATTCATTGATTTTTATCTTCCAATTTAATTACATCGCAGGAAATATTTGGCTAAGACATGACTGCTTATGATATCTACATTAATACCAGGATCAGGGCAGCTTCAGGTCATTCTTCCTTTTGATTCTACTCTTACTTCTAGAATAATATCACTTTTCCTGTCTCATTTGTAATGTGATAGCAAAATAAGTGATAAGGTTTAATTGTCTCTGGAATAAAAGCTTTTAAAAATGTATTCTGTAATATGCAACTTATTTAGAGCTTACGATAAGCAATTTCTCTCAGGAGGAAGGGGAAAAAAAGTGACTCTAAAAGTAATTTCAGCAGCAAAGTAGATTAAATATCCACCATATTAGTCACAGAGCATTAGATGGAATTGAATTGACTGAGCAGAGGTCAAAGAGTGGCTGAAGTTTTTAGCCCGCCAGAGGAGCAATAAAATCCAACCATACTTAAAATCATTAACTTTAAACCCTTTGATATGAGATCCAAAACCTCACTGCTCATAGCAGGAACTTCCAAACACCAAGTCTGGTAAAAGAATAAATCCCTTCAAGAGCTCTACATTTCATGAAATACTTTAAATGGGATGGAAGGCAATGGAAAGAAACTGGCGTTTCCAAGTTCCTCCGAAGAAAATAGAATTCTACAGGCTTATTAAAACAAACAAATAGACTTCTGGTCTACCCTCCAAAACATTTGCAGGCAGATCTGTTCCCACAACTGAATGAGATGTGTCAAAAGACTTCAAGTTAATTTCAGGAAAGAGAGGCCAACCTCAGGGCTATGAACTTTCTTCCTTCTATTCACTCAGCCTCAAGGACACCATGAACTTTTTGTGCCAGTGCCGGAGGGGGACCTGAACTCATATCATACCTGAGGGTGTGCTTCAAGTCTGTTCTGTTTTGTGTATTTTTTTGTTTTCTTTTTAAGGACAAATTGAGTTATGGGTCAGCAAAGGTTAGAACTCAGAGCCAAAGTGCTCTTGCATGTTCAGGAGGGAAGCAGCATGAAGGAAAATCTTGGAACTTAGAAGTTGACTGGCAGAGATGACTCAAACCCAAAGCAATGGGTGGCAGGCAATTAAATATCCTGGAGACACAGGCTCAAGTTAAATCAGCTCCCAAATAAGAGACAACAAAGGACAAAAGAGAAATGCACCTTTCTAATGGTTAAATAATTTATTCCCTCCTCCACTTTGACTAGTTTTTTCACCATTGTTAAATGCACTGAATTCTGTCCCCACCAGCTCATAAAATCAATTTTTAAAATTTCAAGTAATGCCATGAGCCATGTATCTGTAAATAATGGGAAGTTCTCTTTAACAGTGATAATGAGAAAGAATGAAGTACTGATGTGGGAAAGTGGGGGCAAGAACTGGCTTTTAATTAGGATTGTATTTGTGACTAAACAGGAGTGTATTTGTTTCTGAGAAAGCGGGTCATCTAGGATTTCCTCCATATTCAGACTAATATATATGTGGCATAAAATTTTAGAAAAAGCTGGGTTCAATTAAATGAAAAAGCATGCAAATTTGTGAGATGAGAACAGTAATTGGAAGGGACAATGTGGATTATGATGATGCACAGGCAGTAAAAAGTTGAATTCTTGACTAAATGAGGGGACACTGAGTCTCCACGTACGGCAGATTTGGACCAGAGACAGAGGCATCCCTGTGTGGGTTTAACTGTTCTTGGATAAGGGCCACCACTAATCCTTGAAGTTAGTCAGAACCACATACAATATTATTTGACTGAATGCAAAGTGGGAAGGAATGGTCCTACCAAAGTCAGGAGATATATATATAAAATGATATATTGTATCTATATAACTTACATATAAGATATATACATAGCACCTGGGAAGGTGTTCTAAAACCTTAGAGAGCTTTACACAGGGGACCCAGGGCTTATGTGCACCACCTTGTCTATGTGAGCTTGGACAACTGGCTTAACTTTCTCCTGCATCATTTTTCTTATCTGCTAAATGAGGTGAGAGTAATCCTAATCTCATATGGTTTAGTAAAGATTCACTGAATTTATTCAGAGAGCAATGCTTGGTAAGTACCAAACACAGAATATTTGCTTTTATTAGTTCTTTAAAAAAAAAAAAAAAAAAAAAAAAAAAAAAAAAAAAGTGGATGCCCATGGTATACATTTTTCAAGATCTAAAGCAATACACAGTAAGATGTCAGCCACCTGTCACCATCCTTGGACTCCCAGCTCTGTTCCCTGGGGCAATCAGATTACCACAGTTTTAGGTAACCTCTGAGAGATATTATTAACATGTAAAACACATGTGTGCTTAGACTTTCTTAAAAAAAAATCAGTGGTTAGAATACTCTGCATATTATTTTCTGCACTTTGCTTTTTTCACTTAATAATCCATCTTGAACGCAGTTCCCTAGCCATCCCTACAGAAGCCCCATTCATGTCAGTATCAATACAGCAGATTTCATTAAGTACAGGGGTCATGGTTTATTAAACAGCTCCTTATTGGCACCTGTGTACATTTTTTACAATCTTTTGCTGTCACAAACAATGCTTCCATATCTACAATTAAATAGACATCTTTGTACCACATGTTTATACTGTACGACTACAAGTGGATTTACTGGGTAAAGGAATATGTACGTGCTTAATCTTGACATGATTGTTGAACTGTCCAAAAGGAGATCTTCAGATGTGAATAGACTTTGTCCAGTTAAAACTATACTACAAATAAAAGGTATTATTTTTTTCAGTCTTCAAAAGGAGGGGGGAGGGATCTCTTCACCATCCAGCATCATTGAATGTAAAACGTCTTATAATTGTTTTCTTTAGTTGTGTGCAATTATTTTTACTAAGTTATCCTCTCCCCCAAAGTTATAGAGCTCAATAAATAAGTCTGTTCAACCGGTTACGTATGGTAGTCATGTGTGTACACACTGGATCCCAATCACATTATAAAAATAGAATCTGGGGCTAGAAGTCAACATAGAAATTATTTTGGGGGGGCACCTGGGTGGCTTAGTCAGTTGAACATCCAACTCTTGATTTCTGCTAAGGTCATGATCTCAGGGTTGTGAGATGGACCCGATCCACACTGATCTCCATGCCCAGCAGGGAATCTGCTTGAGATTCTCTCTCTTCCTCTGCCTCTCCTCCCCACTCTCTAAATAAATAAATAAATAAATAAATAAGTAAATAAGAAATTATTTTTCTAACCCTCTCATTCAGCAGATGAGGACACATCATGATATATCCATAGGTGTATGTGACGGGTAGCACCTGGAAACATACAAGGTCCTCATTCAATTCAATTCAAGTGTCAAGACACTTCAATTCAAGTGTCTCCCCTCACACCACATTGCTTCCTCCTTAGTCTTGGAACTCATGAACATAAATCAGGAGACAAGAACCAAAGTTTAAACTTACCTAAGAGTAATTCTAAATGGCCTGTAATTGGGGGCTTGCTGGAAAAGACTGCAATTTACATAGCTCACTGGCATATTGAGGAACTAAATAAGGTTCTGTATAACAGAATAAGGTATAACTAAATAAGGTTCTGTATAACCTTCCTGTTAAGGTTCTTAACAGGAAGCATTTACGATATCAAAAGTTATATCAATAATATCTACACTAATGGTTCTCTGTTGAGGCATACAAAAAAATCTTTTTAATCGCTTTTATAGTTTTAGTCATAGAAAATATTTCATTTCCGGAGAGATGGTTCATGTAGTTTTCTGAGGAATAATTCCCTGAAATGAATATAGTAACACTATTACAGAAGCTGATGAGTATTTCACAAATAACAATGCAAAACTGAATTATCTCCCCAAATCTAGACATTTCTCCCTCAAACTATGATTCCCTTCAAGGTAGAATTTCCCAGAAGGTAATCAACAACTAATTGCTTGTATATTGCTCATTTCAAAGTCCTACATAGAAGATGGCATCTGGAGTAGTAAACCTACATCAAGAAATTGAATCTGAGCATTACCATCACATAATATACAGAGTATCACTCTGTGTATTACAAATACTTTTTATTAGACTACTTTACAGAACATAAATTCATAGGTGATGAAAGCAAAAACATAAATAATCAAAACACACCACCGCATTCCTTCAGAGAGGCTTAGAAACAATGTTTAATAAAAACTACGTGTGACTACCAAAAGTAGATCGTGGCATTGTTTAATATCCCGGGACAGAACTCTCCACAGAACATCATTTCCTTTACCGACCGCATACACAAAACACCAAAGTTAGAAGCTGACATGGCCTCCTATAAAATTAGCTCGGCTACACATCCCAAACCATGTACATGAAGTGACTAATTACTTCCCCGCTTGTTTGGCTGGTATCATTAGAGCACATCTCATTTTACTGTTTTTGTATGTGCTTTTACATGTTTCTCCAATTTGATATTATCTGTTACAAACACTCAACTACTTAGGGGCTGCTTCCAAAGTATTTTATAACAAGCCCAGACGGATGCTTAATGAGCCTATTACAAGGGCTTCGGGAAGAAGAGGCTTTTGTGAGTCTCTTCCTGCCCCCTTTCGAGTTTAGAAGGTGGGAGAAAGCAGTCGAGAGGAGGGTTTCAATGAGCCTTTGCTGGCAGTTCCACCTGTGAATAGCGCTGGCTCCGAGCAATTAGAAAGAGGGCGTGGCTCAGAGGAAACTGAAGGCACTCCAGGGAGCATGTTTGGGAGCTGACAAAGCAACCTCCTGAAGCCTCCCAAATGGGGCCAACGGTCTCAGAGAAGGAGCGGATAGAGTCTTGTCGTCACATCAGCATAAATCTGGGCTAATAACTTTTCCAGACTCTGAAACTAGTATACCATTCTGCATCACCAAGAACAGACTCTAGCCTTGTAAATATAGTTTGATATGGATAATTAGATTAGAGGCTGAGTGCTTATGAAAATTCCCCCTGAACTGAAGTCAGAACCGCCAACAATCTGCCCTTTACCATCTCTGTGATTTTCAGGGAGTAACTTATGAAACCCATGTGTGCCTCTGTTTCTTCATTTATAAAATGGGCATAATAATCATGCCTCTCTCAGTCGTTTTGAAGATTAAGTGTTGCATGTGGATTACTTGTTTGGCACAGATTTTTTTCTTTATTAGCTATGGCTGTTCCCAGTTCTTAATAAGGGCTCCCTCGGGATTGGATATATTTGTGTTCTCCTCACTGCCCACCAGAGACCAAGATAAATGGTAAGCACCCAAATGCATATTGAAAAAAATTTCCAAGCACATTAATATACCACTGTTGGTTCCAAAAAAAAAATTTTTAAAGTAACACAAAACTCTAGCTATTATTATTTAATTTATTGAAATATGATTTTGTATATTTCCCCTTGAATTTCCCTAATACTTTGACCCTAGTCGGAGCAGGTAGCCCAGGCCTCTGGTATTTTTAGATTTCCCTGCCTTAGGGAATTTTGTAGAATTGAAAGGAGATGTTCAAGAGATCATCCTATATTTTGTAAAAGATTAAACAAAATGTTCTAAACTGAGGTATTTGTGTGTGTGTGTGTGTGAAGTTAAACTTAAGAGGCTTTAAAGATTCAATTATTCTCCACTTCCCTGAAGTCCTTACATCTTCTTGTTGTTTCACAGGATCCACTTCATTTATTCTTCTCACTGGCTTGCTTCTGAGGGAATCCGAGTCAGCAACCCTGAAAACTTATGAAGACACTGTGCCATGTGTCCTAGAGAGAAGGAAGAGAGGGGTGTGCTGTTAGGGAAGAAGGAAGCAAAGGTTTCCCTGAGGCTTAAGAGACCAAATGTTAAGGGAGGTGTCTCTGATGGGGGAGAGTCTACCAGCCCTGACGGCAGCAGGAGCTCAGAAGGGATGGAATGGCCCAGAGGAGAGACCCTACCAAATGACTCCCAACCTTACCCATGATCCACTCTTGTCTCAAACCTAATATAAAAGCCACAGAACCCCTGGGCCAAAGTAACCATGAGGAGGCCCACAGGCGTGTCAGAACTCAAGTGTGACCTGACGACCAGTGATGGGCGGCTGACAGGGTATTCCCAAGGCCTCGGTCCTGGGTCATACCGCAGGACCTCAGGCAGCCCCTGGGGAATGGCAAGGATGTTGGAGAGAGAACCCATAATGCCTGAGATTGCCTGACTACCCACCCAGGCAAATGGCTTCTGGGGTCAAACTAAATGAGCAAAACAAATAAAAGGAAAGAGAACAGACTTACGCTGTCCTTCGACTCTGAGTTTTAGCCCACTCCATCACTGTCTTTTTGATGTGATGCATTTTTTGCTGAATGAATCTCCTTTATTTAATACTACATTTTAATGGGAGAATGTTGTAATTAAGCTACTATTTTATGTGTGTGTTAGAGACCAATTTATACATGAAAATCTTCAATATCAGACATTTTAAGGCTTTTCCTTGCTTGTAAGTGCTGTCCCCTGGACCACTTGGCCAGGGGCCTTATTTTACTTGAGTGAAAAAATAATAACAAAACTGTACATAGACTTTAGGAAACACATGCATCCCCCACTTTGCCATGGGCGCAAATGGAAGCTCCATCTTCTTTTCCAACTGGCCGGCCGTTAACTCTTTGGGTTTCAGATTGTAGTGTAGAGGCTAATACATCAAAACTTACAGATATCTTAACTCCCCATGCATGACTCCATCTTCCCTGCATCTCACTGGGTAAATGGGACAGCGGAGGTGTATTTGAATGAGGAATCATCTTTTTTTTTTTTTTTTTAAGATTTTATGTGTTTATTTGACAGAGATCACAAGCAGGCAGAGAGGCAGGCAGAGAGAGAGGGGGAAGCAGGCTCCCCGCTGAGCAGAGATCCTGATTCGAGGCTCAATCCCAGGACCCCAGGATTATGACCTGAGCCGAAGGCAGACGCTTAACCCACTGAGCCACCCAGGTGCCCCGAGGAATCATCTTTTAAAACAAGATAGCTCAAAACCACCATTTGTCTTCTGCTCCTCTGCAGGAGATGTTGGTGACTACGTGCTTTCTTCCCTCTCTTTCCTTCCCTGAGGAAAAGAATGCTTCATTCAGATCTTTGGCCCAACTAATGAAAATCTCAAAAAATATATTCGTACTAATTACCCAAGTGATGACGGCTCCAGGTCAGATTCAGCTGGGATCTGCGTGTGAATTTGCTCGTGTCTGACGACTCCCCATTAGGCTGCATATCATAATTTGTTATAGACCAAAAAATCTTTTTCATGATGCTGAAAGAGTGTCATGTCATAGGCCTCATTTTTAAGCTACATCAACACCACTTTTAGAAGTCATGGTCTTGTCACCCTTCCTCTCAGAGGAGATCCAGCCCCACTTATCTGTATGCAAATTCCTTCCAGTAGTGAGGCAAGAAGAGAAATCCGTTACAGGCTCATCCAGATCTTTGGCCTGTCTTCCAGCAAGGCCTGCAAGGATGAAAACCTTGCTAACTCTATAAGCGACTTAATTTTGATAACGTAATAGTTGATCATTAGCAAACAGATACAAGCCAGATTTGCCCAGCTCTATGATCTATGACATCCAAATTGTTCTCCATTTGGCTGTTTCATACAAACTTTTTTTTTTTTTTTAACTAGCTGGAAGTATGTGAAAATAATTTCAAAGATAAAAATCATCAGGAGATCCTAAAAGTGGAAAGTAGAGCCTGGTTCTTAGGCTTAGATAAATATACAATCTCAGAAGTCAGAGAATTTGTATCAGGCCTTGAAATGGGATTGATTTAGGGTCTGAAAGACCACTGACTTGATTACTTTCTTCTTACAAACTCATCAAAGAAAATGTCTTCTTCCAGCCACGTGGGGTTTACCCTGGAGGGCCTTGTCGACAGTTGATTTCAACTACTGTGACATAGTTAAAGAGAGAGGACATTTCAAATGTTTGGCACGATTCATTAGAAAAAGTATCCAGTGCTGCCATAGGTTAATCTCACCGTGTGTAGCAATGTTCTCCTGCTGCAGAGATGGGTGTCTTTAAGATATATTGTCCTGCATCAAACTTTATCTTGTTTTTCGTTGCGGAAGCTCATGGAATTGCAGAGCAATCTTTCCTCCCAAATACATAAACTTCCACTAATTCAATTCAAAACACACGAACTTGAAATTTGTCTGCCAGAGTTTTTTCTCCTAGGTTTTGCAGAATGGTGAAAACATTCAAAAGTAGCCAACACGAGCTACCTCGGTTTGACATCACGAACAGAAATCAACAGAGGCGACATCCTCTTCTCTAATTGGGATGCAGAATTCTGTGTGGTTTGATTTTTGGTGGCACCACTTGCCAAAACACAAGTCTGAAAATGACTCCTACCCATTGTCACACAGGCTTCCTCGTCCCACCTCGATAATTCACTCGTGGGGCAAAATCATGGTCATTTCTAATTGCACCCACAGTTACTTAATTACTGCAGTAATTGGTCACTTGTGTCCTCACAATCAGAGGCAAATGCCTGATTTCCACTGCCAACAGCAGGTGTAATTATTTATTAGCAGAATTCCCACCTGAAATTAGAAATGACCACCAAAATAACAGGTGCGAAAAATAAAGTGCCTAAAATTTGGGCGGAATCAATATCTCATTTCGATAAAAGGGACCTGGCAATAGAGAAAATAAATAATGAGAACCATCTATATGACCTTAAGAAATCTCTGCAGGAAATAATGAAAGGTAATTGGGAGGAGGGGTGGGGAGGGAGGTAAGGAGTAGAGAAAGGAAGGTGCAGAGAGAGGGAGGGCCAGGGAGGGAGAAAGAACCTACAGTCTTAGAGAAAAATAATACCACCTTATCAAAATGTGCACACCGCCTAATCCAAGCTGGCCTGACTCCCCATGATCTAAATCAGAACTGCCAGAATGAGGGTCCAGCGATCAATTTCTTTTCACAGATAGCAGAGGAAGAGAAGGCCTAACACCCAAGTCCATTTTTCATCCTGAAAAACCAGCCCCTCCATGTCTGAAGGCTTTTCTTTCCCCCTAAAGATGTCGTGGGGCCTGGGGAACCACTTAAAAGTTCCTTGCTATGCTGGCCCAAGAAACACAAAGTGTTGGTGAAGTATAAACACAGAGCGCTTTTTCTTTGACCCACTCTGCAGAGTGATGGGGTAGTGTTGTTAGTTTATGTGAGAGAAAATAGCATAGGCTTTCTGAAAACAGGGGAATTGGATTAAGGCCTTTGTGCAACCCTCAATGCTGAGGGGAATTAGCAAGAGTTGTAGGCACTTAAAGGGGCCCTCATGCTGAAGCTTATCCCAGATTTTGCACAATAAACATTTAAATATCAACGGTGTTTTGCAACTTGCAGCACTAATGTATAAACTTCTCTCTTTTGAAACTCTCAAATCCTTCCAAATATCTTCAGCACCCTCCACACAAACATATAGGAGCTAGAGCAGAAAACACCTAGTCCATGATGTAAGTCTGCTTTTTTAAAAAAAGCTCTTTTCTCCTTTTCTACCTTCAGGATCTAGAATGTTTTTATAACGGCTAGCTAGTTTAAGGACTTCAGATGCTCTATGTAATTTTAATCATTCGACTTTCTTTCAGGCTTTGCATTCGGATCTGGGGGGTCCCAGGAACGGAGGAGGATGCCTAGTTGAGTTTAGAACTGTTTTGACTGAGATTTTTGTTTTTTCAAACATCAGAATCCAAAAAGGTATTTTGTTTTAGAAGGACTCCCTAGGAAGTTTTCAAAAAAAAAAAAAAAAAAAGGAAAAAGAAAAGAAAAGAAAAAAAGAAACTCGACATTGGAAGAAAATAACTATTTTGTCTAAAAGCCTGCTGCCTGCCTCATTGAGAATCCACATATGCAGGCCAGTTCCCACCCCGAACACTAATCTGATACCCAGCCATCCTGACTGAAGACAGTAGACTGATTTTTGTAGCAAGAGTGTCCAACATCAAACAGTTATTTGATGTCCCTGACATTAAGCAAGTTCTATTTTTCTCTTTAAGAATTCCAAACTCCCCAAAGTGAAATCAAAGTGTTGTAAAGCCTAAGGGTGGGGGGGGGGGGGGGAAAAAAAAAAAAAAAAAAAAAAACAGCTTTAATTCCTCACGCTCCCAAAAATCGATCAGAAGACAGACATAATATTTTGTTTTCTGAGAACAGGATATTTGCTTTTGGTTGCTGGTATTTTTCCTTCCCGTGCTTTGTGTCATCTGTGCCCCGGTGTCTCTTTTTAACATTCGCTGCTCTTAATTTTAGACTAAAGCAAGCACTTGGGTTGCACGCACATTTTTCATCAAAATCTACATCAGCACTTTATGGAACTTAATGAATAAACAGATTCCCTTCTTCCTTTCCAGCCTATATTGTCTCGAGATGATTCTAAGCAACTCAGCCCAGGCGGTAATGTATTCCGTCCAATTGAGGAGTTTGCAGGGAAATAAATCTACAGTGACCCAACAGAGTAATAAAACACTTGTTTGAAATTATTTTTTTGTAACTGTGCTCATTTCATGCCTGAAAAGGCTGTGGTAAAAATCTCATGGCACGGGGGCGGGGTGGGGGGTGGCTGGTTGGGGCTGGAGTCGGGGTGGGAGGTGGGGGATGGGGAGGATGGGGGTTTGGGAATGAAGACATAACTGTCCTGTCCAGCTCTGAGGCATGTTGGAGCAGTTTGCCTATTGAATTTGATACAATGATGTGTAGATGAATAAAGTTATCTCCGGTTCTGAATAGGATGGTGTCAGTGGGAGGGTAAGAGGGGGGAACTTGGAATCTGAAAAGAATTCTTTTTTTTTTTTTTTTTTTTTTTTTAAAAAAAAAAAAAAACTTGAAGGTAAGGGTCTGCTTCCGGGCAAGAGTAGAACACAGCAAAATGCTGGGCAGGCCCAAATAAAGACAACTATAGACACCCAGACACACATATTGCAAAAGTTGCTTGCTTCAAGTAACTAATGTATTAACATATATTTCTATAGGCAAAGAGCTATTTCTTTCCTTTAGGCTGTCTTAGACACTGATGAAAACATAAGAACATCAAGAGCATCTGTAAAAATTACAGCTTTAATGAAACAGATGAAACAGGCCATCAAAGGTAGGAGAAAAGAAGAAATTTTAATGATTATGGCTTAATTCTAATAGATTATAATTATTATGATTGGTATGAACCAGTTTCTGACTGACATTCCATTTTCCCCCATTTAAGCTTTCATTTAAAAAAGGAGGGGAGGTGGGGTGGGGGGGGACCAAAAAACCCAACAGCCACTAATTATTCGCCAGGATTTGCTGCTTAACTCAATACAAGGCCTTTAATCAAATAGAGCAAAGAGATAAAACCTTTAAATGTGAATCATCACAGAGGCACACACTCTTCCTCATCCTGTTCTTTTTGTATTGGTTTAAAAAGTTGTAACATTTTGGTTTTTCACAATTGGAGTTCTGTGATAGGAGAAGATGATCTGAAGAATTTGCGGGTGATCAGACGGATTAAAGCTAAACGGTGGGGAAGTTTATGACCGATCAACTTGATCTAATGTTTGTTACCTCTTCTCAGTCCTGCGGATCGCTTTTAGACTTTTATTCAAATGCGACAGTCTTTGAGGTTTATTTTGGTTAGATGATGCTTGCCCGTACCCTGAGAAGTTTTTAGGAAGCAAACAGGGCGATTTCTCTGGAGATGGAAGTGGAATAAGGGTCTTGACCAAAGGGTCCGAAAATCATGTTCCTCCCTGCCCTGTAACTGCAGTCTCCTTGGTATCTACAAAAAGTGTTCTGGGAAATCAAAACTGTAGATTATTTATATGCGTATGTGTTCATTTTTATGTCCACTTGGAGGCATTTTTGGAAAAATCACTTCTCATAGCAGGTTGGTACCCAGGTTGAAAATATGTCACCTGAGAGTTCTGTTTCTCTGTGCCTTAAAGCAAATGGTAAGTCAACTACGATGATACCAGATTATAAAAATTCAAAATGCATAGCGTAGCATAGAGAGCCATTGAATTGCTATGTCGTACAACTGAAACTAATGTAAACTTTGTGTGTCCACTATACTTCAGTTTAAAAAAAGAAAGAAAGAAAGAAAGAAAGAAAAAGAAAAGAAAAGACTCAAAGCAAATGAAAAAACTTTTTGTTTTCTTGCATTTGAGCCCCAGACTTTCCTGAGTCCAGAGTAGAAATCTGGACTTGAATCATCAATAGTAACATAGGTTTTGAAAAGCTATTTTCACAGAGATTGCCTTGCATTCGATATCTGCAATCCAGCCAAAAGTACTTATAAATTGAAAAGTACTGAATTTCAATGAAAAACTGAAAACACTAACCATACTTTCAAACTTAAATTATCTCACTGGCTGACAAACAGCCCTGGGTGCTTCCACATTTTATCAACGTCCCCTATAACTAGAGCCCTTTTCCCCATTCTGCAGTGGACGAGCCCAGGACCGATCTCTACATTTCCCTGCATTACCCTCTAGGATGGCATAGCATTTTAATCCTGGCAGTGGTCTCATACTTCCACGGGGGGCAAAAAGGGGAGGGAATGAGTTTCTTCACCATGCACGCTGCCATTAGGCTATTGACACCCTATTGTGTGGTTGAGAGAGGTAAAGTAACCCAAGAGATTATTCAGAACGTGAAATTGTCAGTTTCTCCAAGCTGTCTCTACAGCAAGCCCAGCTTCTCTCTCATGTGGTCTTCAGGCTGCGGTGCACGGCTCTGGCGCGGCAGTCCTTAAAGGCAGGATTGGTGGCATGCTGTGCTTAACGCAACTCTTACCGACAACTTGCCGAGATTAGGAGCCTGGCAGAATGATGTCAATGAAAGTTTAAGGGCTCTGCTTTCTGAAGTTGTTCTGAGTTAATAATTAATGGATATCTTTCTTTGATGGTTCTTTTATATTTACATGCAGCTGCCTGAAAATCAGCCACAAAGGAAACTGGAGTTTGTTTGTCATTAATTTTGACTTTGCCTAACAAATGTTTTTGTACGCCTTAGCATCATCGCTTTTTAATTTGGCCTCGGTTTAATGTGGAGATGAAATCCTTGATTAACAAAACTGTTGTTAATTTTCAGGGATGGGGGTGGCATTTTTTATGGAGTGAGGTCGTTCTAAGTAGTTTACAATCTTTCAGATGGGCTGAATCCAAGTAACAGTTCAGTGATGATGCTAATTTTGATGGAATATGTTCACAGAGGAGTTCCTGTTCTCGTGTAATGTAATAATTCATTCTGAGTTCCTTTAGCATGGGACTACTCCGATACTCTCTCCTGTGCTATATTTTTTAAGACAAGAGGGAGCATTACATGATTGGCCACAATAAGCAAATCCTAAATGTCTTCCCTATGCATGTGTCCTGTCAAATAATAGGCAACAATTTGACCAAATTAATATGGAAGCTACCAATTAAGAAAAAAAAAATTAAACTTTGAAGTATATCCAGCCTTGAAGATATTAAAATAAACTATTGCCCTAAAATACACGTAACGTACCAGGATTTTTATCTGCACCAAATCCAATCTATCTCAAAGATTTCCGGATGATCTTAGAAATAAAACAGCAAATTTAACATTTGTGTAATGTGCATTGGATATACTTTGGTAGAACCATACTTAAAGTCATTTCAAATGTCTTTTTTATGCCAAAACAATTCCTGTTGACTCATTTCCAATTTCTAATTATATGAATAATTATTTCTGAATCCCACAGTTCTCCTAAATAGCGTCTATTTTAATAACTGCAATTGATACTTCCATCACTTAATACACTGTCTTGCTTCAGCAAATAACTAAACATCTGCTGGTTGCATTTACTGTCACTGAGTAAATGATTTTATTTAAAAGAAATCATGTAAATTAGAGAGAAGGACAGACTACACAATTTTCTCTTTCTCGTTAGCCAAAGAGTTTCCTTTCCCTTAAGAACTGGTTTTATACCTGAAGAAAATTACTTGCCTTACCAGCTTTCTGTAACCAGGTTAGGGAATAAAATTTGGTTTTAGATAAACAATATAAAAATAAATTCTATTTGATTCAGGATATTCCTTAATACTGCAACTGTTGATATTTAATTAGCTAACTGGGATAGTTGAGATCTTTAATAGTTGGCATAGCTGCTTCATTTGGTTGTATTATATTATGCTCTGTTATCTGACCATAGCCTTAGATGTTAATGAAAGCTTTCAGTCCCTACATCTCTATTTGCTACAGAAAGGGCAAATAGATGCTTTCAAGACTCCTTTTCTTAGATTTTTTTTTCCCCATAAGCATTTAAAAGTCTTTTTCTCAGCCCCTTCTAATAGCTACAGATGGCATGCTTTCAAAAAAAAAAAAAAAAAATGGAAGCCTTCCTCATCATTCCAACATGCCCGTGCTATCGGTGATCTCCTGTAATTGATAAGAGCATCTCTAACTTGTTTCTATCTGACAGGTGTCAGACTCGAAAGTCACAGATGCACTGGGGTCATAATATACTTGCTCGTGCCCCTACCTGTTTTCACTGAGAAGGTTAGGAAAAGAAGCTGCTGCTGTCTTCCTAGATGTGTGATTACAACTTGGGTTGGACTTGACACTACTTCAGAATGATGTGTCACAAAGATGGGAGGGAAGGCATTTATGAAAACTCCCAGACCAAAATGCTAAAAGGTGACAAGGTAGTGAACACAAAACTACAGAGAAAACATATGTGAAGACTTCTTTTAATCAGTGCAATCGATAATACCGGTTTAAAGAAAAAAAACGCCATTGGAAAAAGAGAGACAAAGCAAAAAGTTACAGACGTTTTTATGCAAAATGTTTATTTCACGATTTGGCAATTAAATGAATCTTACATAGTTAATATGGATATGCTTTATAAAGAATAGGGCCACTTGTTGCGAACTTTTTCTTTTGATAGCATTGTATGATCACACATTAAAAGATACATTTTGTCCTCAAGGGGTAATTACAAGATCCATATTGCACAAATGATCATGACCAGTTTTATGACTGGTTGTGTGTTTCCAATAAAGATTTGTCAACATTTAGGAAAGGGAAAAAAAAACATCATAATATTTTAGAGTGATGTTTTTATCATCCCTGATTTAATTCTGTTGAAGTTCCTTTTTTAGCTAAAACTGGAAATTGCCTTTCTGGAAATGAATGAATTCATTTCATCCTCAGTTTCCAAATTGTCATGCATTTTCCAAGGCTAGAAAAAACATTTTTTTTAAATGTTTGACCTTCAGGATTAATGGGAGGGGGAAAAAAAAAGGTATGAATGTAACAATGTGTATGGCTTCTGAAAGAGATTATGCAGAAATTTAAGGAACAAAAAACCAAAAGCACGACCAGGTTTTTATTCTTTTTAATCTTGAGAAAGCTTACCATGACATTGGAAAATTATTCTTGCCATTGGTTCTAATAACTTTACCTAAAATGTATGAACATCTTTAAAACATGTTGTTACTTCTATTAGTAGCCAGATGAAAATTCAAATCTGCACCTCATTATCATTAAGCATAAATACACTTTCAATGGGATAACACCTAAACTGAGAATATATACCTCATGAAAAATGAAAGGCTAACCCACATTCACTGTATTAGCTTTAAGCTAAAACAAGATTAAATATTATTTTCCCTAAATTGATTTTATGTATTCCTGCTGTTTTTACTGAATCCTTTGCTTTGTACTTCGGTTATGTTACCTTTTGCTCGAAAGAAGCCCACCTCCGGAATATTAGAAAATGGGAGGGAAAATGTACCATTGTCCCACTGTAACAGATATTGTCTTAGAATGTTTGTCCTTGAGTTTAAAATAAAAGATATGTTAATACGTGTCCTATTCAAGACTTTCTTCTCCTACTCTAAGAAGCTTGTTTTCATTTGATGAAAACTATTAATGCTAAAACAAAAATTGTTTTGAATTCATTTATAAGGGATATGCACCTACCTCTTTAGTTAAAATCAGTGATCCATTAAGGCTTTCTAGCTTTTTTCCAAGCCGTGAGCATACTGAGTATTTAAGTATGAATAAGAGTGAAGGTGGGGGGTGGGTTTAGCTAAATAAAAGATTGCTTGATATCTTGGGGTTCTTTGAAGAGTTTTATAGGCTTAGAGTTCACAGTTTGAATGAAGGACTTTTTTTTAACTTTTATATATAGAAATTTGTTAACCTGCATTTCAATTATTGAATAATTAATTAATTACACTAATTACCTTAGTGAAAAAATTTACACAGCGAGGAACCTAAGCTTAAGTCATAAATTAAAGTGATAGACTTGATATTGAAATAATTAAAATTGACTCAGGGTGTCAGCAGTTTTTATTTTTTAATACAGAATGTTCACTTTGCATGAAAAATATTAAGGTATTTGTTCTGGAATATTAGTTCAGTATCTGTCAATGTATTTAAATGTTAAGCTAACAAACTATTTTATGCAGAGACTCCCAGATATTTACATGTTGCAGTGTTTTTGTTTTGGGAATTTGTAAATATTGGCATTCAGAAAAATAAAAGTGTTCACTTTAAATAATTTTTTATGAAGAAAGCTGATTCTTGCATGCCAAGAATTTAAAAATTAAGGAACAGAGAGAATAAATGGCAGAAAAAAAATATGCAATTTTGCCTTTGGAAATTTTGCCTTTAAAAAAAGATTTTAATATAATCAACATCTACGAAAAATTCTACAAATTGAAGAAAGAAAACATTGTGTCATGTTTTACTGAATGTTACTACCTATTTTTTAAAAGTTATTCTTTATTTACCTGAGAATACTTAAAGAAGTCTTGAAAGGCACAAAGCAAATAAAATGAATTGAATCTTGCAGACTTCTATGAAATACTTTTACAAATGAAAATAAATGGAAGGCAAACAGAGTACACTTGTTCCAATATTGACACAAACCGATGAGAAACAGAAAATTTACTTTCATTCTGCTCAGAAATGTTTCCCCTCATAGCAAAACTCTCTGTCACAGTTATATTTTTTATGGAGAACCAGGATGCCAGACAATTCACTGGTTTATTTCTTAACCATGATACTAAATTAGAATTTTAATAGAAATGTAATAGAAAACTTCGAAATATCTTTCAATCTTCATTAACTACAACTGGTGTGTAGCCTGTAGAAATGATCTAGAATATAGAAATAAGTCCAGTAGAACGGATCCAGATATACTCGAATTGTTTTGCTCCATCTTGTTATTTATTAGGCACTACAGAAAGATAGTAACATTTCATGATAATTTTCTATGATAGAACACATTTTAAAACCCTACAGAACCTAGCAGCATAAATTACAAAATCAGATTCAGACTCTTAAGTCATTACTTTCTTTGCAGTTCCTGCCTTTTAAAGGACTGCTACAAAATAGCAAGCATTTCTAAACTTTTATAAGCTACCTCCCCATTCTTATTGCCCTTGGAATAGCTATTGTGATTGAATTTTGTCACATGGAATTATAATTAAGAGGGAATTTTTTTCATAAATTGTATTAGACTGAAAAAAATATTCTCACTAAAAAAAAATTGACAGTCCATGTAAAAATTGTGAAATCTACATAAGTTTAGTTTTGTTTTTATTATATTATAATCCTCAAATAGAAATATAATCAGGTATATCTAAAATTAATCTCTAAATCTCAAAATACTGACAATATTGATGATGAAAAATAAACTTCTACTACAGTAAAATAAAGAAGCAATGCTATTGTTAAACTCAATTATCATAACTTAATACCATCCAAGCAAATCTTAAATGTCTTATCAATTGCTTTGGTTGAAGATTTCCAAAATAATTATTTAAATGATTCACAAGAACTTAGACTTTAAAAAATATGGTGAGTGCTGTGAAGTGCGTAAGCCTGACAATTCACAGACCTGTGCCCCTGAGGCAAATACGTTATATGTTAATAAAAATAATTAATAAAAATAAATACTAAAACACATTAAGGACAATATTCTGAATCCTCTTTCATTTAGATATGCAACTTAAGGAAAAGGCATTTCTTAAAAAACAAATAAATATTAATGTGATAATTTAACTTAGCATTTGATTTGATTGATGAAAAATCAGTCGACAAATAGCAATGGTAGAGAACAAAAACAAACGTATTTCTATTTCTCCTTGAAATTTAAGTTACGAAAATATTCAATGTTCATATCGAGGTACTATGATACACATTTCAATTTGAAATGGAGAAACTTAAAAAAGAATATAATTCTTTCATAAAATTCGTTGTTATTAAGCTAAAAAAAATTGCTTCCTTGTGCCATGTGCTCAAATGCCAAAATGAAGTAAAGTGTTTCATATTTTAAAAGACCTAAGGCATAGATAGCATATTATAAAGAAAAATATCCATATACTTTTTTTAGTCTTGTTATTCTTGATATATTTGGATGCAAATTATATTTGTCACGTGAAAACCTCAGTCTTTAAAGAAATTTAACCCAATATTGAAATAACACTCTACTAAAATTTGAAACTATTTTTCTCTATTTTGGTAGTCTGGGGTGCATGGCTACTGATTTATAAACCTTTAGAAATTCTTACAAACTGTCATCAGCACCAATTATAGGTGAAAGTATTGACTAGTATTTTGTTTGTGGTAAAAGAGGGTGTCAAAAATTATGATTTTTAAAGCTATAATTCATGTTGGTTTTATTATAATGTTTTTCCTATGTGAGCATATCTCACTGCAGATTGAAATTACTAAATGGTCCTTTATCCTACAGTCTACATTCTAAGAAATTATCAGATATGTGAATTATGCCTCATGAACATTTTTAGATCCGTCCAGCAGTAACATAATACATTTTAACTATGAATTATTGCCTCACTGTGCAGATTCCGATTAAATAAAATTTCAAAAAACAAACAAAAAAGTAAAAACAGTTTGGTAAACTTAGCTTTTTCTCACAATAGGAAGTCTTTATTATAAACTTGCCTGAGTTACTTAATCAGAAACAGATTATATAATCATGAATGAGAAAATTCTGGAGTGAAAACTGGTCTTCCAGAAATAAAAAAAGACAAATGTAGAAGGTCATTTCTGAGATGATAAAGGATACAAAGCTCCGTGGGTTGTAGTATAATCTAAAAAAAAAAAAAAAAAAAAAAAAAAAAAAGATTACTGACATGTTATTTTAAATGCTCAGTAATTTTTTATGTGTGCTTGTGTATACATATGATAGATGTGTATATATGGGCATATATGCATTTACAAAGTATGTTATATATTTGATATTATATATTTTTGCCATAGAAACAGTTACAATCTTTAGCGTTTGAAGTGTGGAAATATTTTACATTTAACAGAAGTAAGGCTGAAATAAATCTTTTCAGACATTTTGTCAGGCTGGACTCAAATGACCCCATTGTCAACGGCACCTTCCTTCAGAGCACATGATGAATAGATAGATTTACAAAGTAAAAATTTGAATTGAAAACACATCATTACTTGAGCTGAGGACTTTTCTTATTAATTTAGTTTGCTGACTTGGTGCCTATTAAACAAGAAGAAAAGTTGGCTGTTTTCAAAGTACTGAACTGAGGATTATCATTATTTAGATGAAGCCATCCCACTATGATAGGGCAATGTAATCAGAACGTTGAATTAAGTCAAGCTCTAGTCTGAAAGAAATAAACTGTATTCATCAGTAAATGTTCTTAATGGGAATCCTGAAAATATTTCATTATTCCTAATTTAATTAAGAGGCCTTGAACAGTTAACTACAGGCCCACATATATTCAAGAATATATGATTAGGAAAACCATAAGAAATGGTACACAGCGTACTGATTTCAACCTGCATTTTTTTTTCCGAATGAAAAATGGCCTTATTAACTTTACAAACACTCGTTTTGTATATTGCTCTAAAACTTTACAATGTCATTGGTTATATATTACCAATAGAAACCTACCTAAACCAACACGTTAATTAAACATTAATTTATAAATATTTATAGCAGGTTTATGCTAATATGAAGTTCAATTATATTGGCCTTATCTATATAAATAATGGATGTGCGGACCTATCGATAAGTGTACCTCAGGAGCAGTGGATAACATTCAGAGAATGTTTATAGACAAGTTCTGTTTTGCATTATTTTCACCTATGGGTGGAATCATGGCCCTGGAAGAGAATAGGACCCACATTCCAGGTGTTTTCAGCATTAGAGATCATGCCAGTAAACATCTGGCACAATGCCAGGCACCAAGTAAGTGGTACAGGAACAGGAGATGCTATCGGCTGTATTTCTAGAAGGTCGCTCTCCCTGATAGTCCCGCAGGAGCATTAGAGCCCAAAGGAACCTCACTCACTCACACATACCAGCCAAGGAACTCCTCCTACCAGACACACGTTTTATCAGTGTAAGAATGCATTACCATCTAGGGTTATACACAGCATCAGGAGGAAATTGAGGGGAATATATTTCAGATGAAATACACAAAACAAGCTCGAGAGATGTATCTCTTCGCGAAGAACACACACAGCGACAAACCAGAGCCCCGGGTCTTCACACAGTCCACAGCTGTATTTGCACATATTGGCAATACCAAAAAAATCGCATGAATTGAATGCACAACGACACAAAGTCACACTTTACATTTCTCCCTAGTTCGTTTCTTGTTTTGCTTGTCTTCAGCTTGATTTGCTCCTTCTTGCTCTCTTTAATAAAATGGTGAGGGGACTCGGGGAGACCCGCAGGCAAAGGGTACCGGGCCACACAATCCATTTGGTGCCCTTTTGGATACAATTTCTCTGAGTGGCAGTGCGGGGTGAGGGGATGGGGCATGTGTGTGATCTGATGAGCTTGGCTCAACTGGGGGCAGCTTCTCGAGGCAGCTAAATTAAAAACCTCCCTGCAATTTTGATCTTAATCACCCCCTCTGAGGCTGTAATTGGTGATGGTCACTTAACTCTCTCCTTCCAGATTCAAATGTTATAGCACAATTTATTAGATCCCTGTAAGAGCATTTGGACCGCAATGAGCACATGGCCATGGCTTCACCGACACACTATTAAGACAGAGCAGTCCAGGCTACCTCCAATCTTGCCAGCCTCCTACAGTCTTAGAAATTCTTATTTTGGGGGGACCATCTCGAAAATAAAAGTGCCATAGGTCTGGGCTTTTTCAAACATTGAGAATAAAAGCCCCTATTTATAAAATAACAAAAGATTCTACTGCATACATTGGACCTATCACCTGTGGAATTAATGAAGTCCTTTAAAAACTGGAGAGCCCTCAACAAATACCACGTAGAAAGGAAGATCAAGCTGGAGCAAATCTAATCTTCAAAAAAAAAAAAAAAATTCCACATGTGGGAACATCTGATGAAACTCTGAAAATCCTCTATAAAAGCAAAGCCTATCTGACCACTAAGAGAGCTTATTGCCTTGTGGTTTCCTTTTTTTGTGTTTCTTTTTATTTATTTATTTATTTTAATCAGGGAGGTATGAATGATTAGGAGTTGGAGGCAAACGACGGTGATGATAGAAGGTATCCAAATCCCAGTGCAGACTAGAAGATGATCGTGGGGGTGGGATGGAGGGTTAATTCCATTTAAGAAACACTTACAGAGCTGCGGCAGGCCTGGGAGGTGCACACAGAAATGAGGCTTGCTCCCCACTCCTGAAGAATTCACTGTCCCACGGGGAAGTGTGTGGGCACTCAAAGGGACCTATTGCTCAGACACCGACGGAAGCAAACAATCCCAGAAAGTCTGCCCGGGAAACACGGGAGGGATGCAGAAAGTGGAGAAGAAGCCCGTGAGTCGCAGAGAAAGCCCATATTTCACCCAGGAAAGACACCTCAGAAATAAAAAGTGGCCTCTCTCACATAGTTGTGCTTTAATTGACCCAACAGAGACTTGTAAAGTCGCCTCCATGACCTCAAGGATGACCTAAACAAGACTGGGGCCAGAAAGCAGAGTGCGGTGATGTGGGCATGGTGGTGGGAAGCCAAGTGGTTTCCTCTCACTCGCATCCGGATACCAGTGTGAGAAAGCACCCGGGGTCAACAGGAGAAGAAACAAGTGTTGTCGGAAGAGAGTCCATCTCTGTGCTGGGGAAGAACTACTCTCTCAGTCACAGCAGGCTGCCTTTCTGTTCAACAAGCAGGTTGTGAATGTCGAACTCCAGCGGACTGTCTCTGGGAGGGACGAATGAGAAAGTTGCTTTCCAAGTCGGTTTGAAGGCAGTCGTCAGCCACACGCAGGTGACAAAGCCAACCCAACTGGAGGGGAAGATCGAAGCCAGCGTCAGCCCCCTGCTGGGAACCGGTGGGGAGGGTGGTCCCCAAGGCTGGAGCTCATGACCATCAGGATCTCTAGCGACCACTGACTTTGTGGAACGAGAATGTGATTCCGTACAGGCCTGTTGGGTCTACTGTGTGAATTTAAATAATCAACACTCTACTTTTCTTTCTCTAGTCCTACAGAACTGAGGGAGCCTGAGCTATTTACAAAGCCATACCAGGACCTGCGGAGAAACAAGGCTCTCGGTCCCTTTATCTGCTGAATATTAAAAGTTGATCAGAACTGGAGGGATCCCTTCTTCCATTTCCTCCGGAGAGGTAGTGCCACCTAAGAAGGGACTTGCCCAAATTAGCAGCTCACAGCTGGTGAATGTGAGAGCAGGACCCTTGTGTGGTTGGGACCCTTGCCTGGTGCCCTTTCCACAAGACAAAAAAGATCTTGTTGCTCTTCGGGTCATTGCTAAGAACCCATTCATTCAGCCCACTCAGAGCTAGACACTCTCAAGAAATATGACAGTGAACCTACCGTAGCTCCAGCCCTCAAAGAACTTGCAGCCTGCTGGGGTGACACAGAAACAACTGGAAAGTGCGGTGGAGGATCTAGCCATGCGTGTCACTGGCTGAGCCCCCGAACAGGCACGGATAAAGGTTATGTCAATGGTCATCTCTCCTTTCCTGCTTTTACTCCTTCCCCCACCGGAGATCTCGAAGATCTTCAGCTGTTCCGCATAGGGCGCTAGGAATCCCTTTCATGACTCGGACGACGGGTTACCGGTGCACTTAGCGACCTACCAGAGACACAGAGAAGCAGGCACAGGGCACAAGCTGTCCTTCCATATGGGAAGAGACCCAAGTCCGGAACCCATCGGGATATTGCCGCTGCAGCAAATGGATAAATACGGGTTGTGGCTTCACGTGTGCTGCTCAATCACCGACCGAGCTGGGGAGACATCTGAGAGCAGAGGGTGCACTTTGCGTCCGCAAGGTGCACTGGTTTCCCGCTCGCTATTCCTCCCCCGGGTCTCCCGTTGCACAGAACTGTGGGAAATGCAGGACAACAGCTGCATACCACGCAGAGCACACCATGCTGAGCAAGAGCCCCGAGCAAAACAGCTCTTTGCTCTCCATCCCACCGTGTAGCACACACTTGAAATTATTGATGCCAAGTATTTCCTTCAGGAATTTTAAATGTCCTCCCACTGAGCAGCAAATCATACACCATCCAGAGTTCTGATGTGAGCAGCATGAGTTTCCCGAGGCTTCGCGGGAGACATATGGAAGTGGTGTTGCTTCCTTCACGACTTGCCAGCCCACGTGCATGGACCATTTCTTCCTTACAAGGGTATATGCCTCTTTTCCAAAAAGTTTGCTTTAGCACAGTGATCTTGCTATGCACAGAGGCATGTCAGGAAATTGGTTACGAGGCTTCCAGTGAGGGGAGAGCGGGGCGGGTTGATTCTGGAGAACTGTCCAGATGGGGCACTGCCCTTCCAGATTGGTAATGAGCTCTGTATAGCCAATTCCCCTCCGTTGGCCTGGGTGATGGGGTAACGGGGCCCTGGTCTATGGTAGAAGATTCTCTGACCCCCGGTGAGACACCCTGCAAGTGAAGTGTAATGAGATGGCGGTGGGGGGTGGGGGTTAACCTAGGGGAACACCTGAGCCTGGGCCTGCCATCCACGACTGCACTCCGGGTCCTCTGTGGCTTGGTACTAGCTCCATTGGATGGCCAGTAACGGGACTCAACCAGTGGCCATGGGATTTAGAAGAAGCATGGAGGAGTTCTCACAGGAGTCTCCACATGACTCCAGAACCTCTCCATGGAGGCCCGGGAGGGCAGACTACTGCAGTTTTGTTCTTTGTGGCATTCTCAGAAAGAAGAACAGCCTGGCCCTCACTAAATGTTTGGTGAACATCAATAAACTGACAATTCCCTCTCCTTTCCCATTCAAAAACATCTGGCCAAGATCAGGACATCTTCTGACCTTCAGGTCCAGCTCCTGCATTTCTCTCGTTTGAATGGGAGTCACACAGAAAAGCAACCAGTAGATGGAAAATAAAGCAATAATTGGGCACAGTTGTAAGATGCTCTGTTTTAAGCATCTCCATTTACCTATTTAACTTCACTTCAACCCTAAAAGATAGGTAGTTATTATTTCAAGAAGAGGAAACTAAAGCAAGAGAAGATACTAGGTTGCCAAAAACACATAGCTAATAGCTAACGGATGCAGGATTATGAACCCTATGGTCTGCTACAACACACCAATACTTTCTTTTCTCAAAACCAATGGGCTTCTCTGTATGCAGGAGACCTAGACCTTCTAGAGAAAACTTCTACTGTAAAATTGATGACCATGGTGTTTTCCTCAAATTGAAGAACAGTGAGCAACGATGGCTCACTCAAGCTCTTTCTCTCTACATACCTTCAATTCCTTAGATGATGAGCTATCAGTGGTTGGGGTTGGCCAACTCTCTCACTCTTTCTTTCCCTCTCCCTTCTCTCTCTTATAATGTCTAGGCTCACTAACCAAGGAAAGTGAATAAACATGGCAATGGACTTCAGGGTAAAGATGGTAGACTTATTTGTGTGCATCTATTTTTATTAATGGACAATAAAAGAGTTTTTTTCCCTAAGGAAAAAATCTTCAAGAGACAGGAGGAACTGAAGACGTCACAGTAGCATGAAAATTCTCAAAGTTATAAGGCAGATAGGAAAATAGCTAACACAAGAAAACAGAATCATAACCTAGCATGGGAAAAGCAGACCATTGACACAATTCATAATAGGCATTCCCAAAAGGCTCAAAAATCCATGCTATCACATAACTCTGAAAATGGGCATGGCAAAATAGGTGCTAACACAATGATTAAATGGAGAAGGGTTTTTTGGAAACACTCAGATTCTCAAATCTTTCCCCATTTCTACACACTGGGGTGATGTGGTCCTCCTCCACTGTAGCAAAAGAGGAACTCTCCAATCTTTGAAGTGGGAAGGGGGTGGAAAGAAGTTTTGGACTAGGGAAACATCAGACATATCTGAGGGCAGGTATCATATGCAGTACAGAGAGAATCCCAGTGCTGGGTGCTGTAGCCCTCCATTGGCTACAGTTCCAGAATGCTCAAAGCTTGACCTTCAAGGAAGACATTAAAAGACCTTACAAACAGGTTACTGTCTTCTTCCCAAAGGAAAGACTGAAAGATGCTAACATTGGAGATTCACCAATTAAATGGTCCAGTTAAACCACACTAAAGCTCCCAGATGGTAAATTCCAGTTAGTTAGCATTCAGTGTAATATTAGTTTCAAGTGTGGGTGCCTGGGTGGCTCAGTCTGCTGAATATCTGACTCTTGATTTTGGCTTGGGTCATGGTCTTGGAGTTATAGGATCTAGCCCTATGTGGGGCTCTACACTCTGAACAGAGTCCGCTTGTCCCTCTCCCTCTGCTCCTCCCCCCATTAAACAATAAATAAATAAAATATTTTTAAAAATTAGCTTTGGGTATACAATACGGTGATTCAGCACTTCATATACATCACCCCATGTTCATCAAGACAGGTGCACTTCTTCATCCCCAACATCTATTTCACTTATCCCCTCACCCACCTACCTTCTGGTAGCCGTCATTTTGTTCTCTATAATTAAGAGCCTATTTCTTGGTTTTCTTCTCTCTCTCTCTCTCTCTCTCTCTCTTTTTCCAACCAGTGCAGCCATTCTGGAAAACAATATGTATGTTCCTCAAAAAGTTAAAATTCTTTTTTTTTTTTAAATACAATAAGACAAAGGGAAATTATGGCACCAGGAAAGCTTCTAACATGAAAGAGAGAGATGAGAACACACAAAAAGAAAAAGCATCTTGGAGAGGCAGAAACATACAAATAAATTATCATTCATATGCCCTCAAAAACAGTAATGCTACTAGGTGCAAATTTTAAAGAAATAATCATAATTAACAAAATATAATAAAATAACATCCAATAAGGCATTGTTTTTTAGGGAATGTTTAGAAAAACTAATGAAAAAGCTATTAGAAATTTAAAACATAACAGCAAGACTAAAAACATCAGTAGAAGGCCTAGAGGCTAAAATTGAGAACATTTAAAAGAGCAAAGCACAGAGACAAAAAGAAAATATGTGAGGGCTTCTGGACGTCTCAGTCAATTAAGCATCCAATTCTTGATGATCCAAATCATGACTAAGGTCATTATTTCAGGGTCCTGGGACTAAGCCTCAAGTCAGGCTCCATGTTCAGTATGCAGTCTGCTTGTCCATCTCATTCTGCTTTTCCCTCCATTTGTGCTCTCTCTCTCTCAAGTGAATGAATGATTTTTCTTTTTAAAAATTGTGAATGTTTCACATTTTCACAGTGTGTGAACAAGACCTACCTAGGACCTTCGGTATCTAAGTTACAGAAGTTCCAGAATGAGCAAACAGAGAAATTGGAAGAGAGGAAGTCATCAGCGAAGTAATTTGAGAGAATCTCTCAGAACTAAGGGATATAGATTACCAGATGGAAAGACTCCCATCAAATATCAGACATAATGGATGAAAATAGATCCAAACAGGCACTTATCATGGAAGTTCAGAATACCAGTGACAAAGATAGGAGCCTACCCTCTGGATTTGGAAGTTAATGGGTCACGTAGAAAGAATGAGGTATTAGACTGGACTTTCAGCTTCTAAATAGTAGCACTAGAAGCTAGAATAACACTTTTAACAACCATGAAAGAAAAAAAATATGCCAAAATAAAATTCTATTTCTGATAAAACTAACAGCAAGTAATAAATATAAACATTATCAGGCTCAAAAATATTTTCCCTCCTGGGGCACCTGGATGGCTTAGTCAGCTATGGTCATGATCTCAGTGTCCTGAGATGAAACCTTGCATTGGGCTCCCTGCTCGGTGGGTAGTCTGCTTGAGATTCTCTCTTTTTCCCTCTCCCTCTGCCCCTCCCCCTCAAATAAACAAACAAAATCTTAAAAAAAAAATAATTTCTGTCCTATACCTTATCTCAGAAAGCCACTACAGGATGTGCACTACTAAATCAAAGGGGTAAACCACAAAAGAGAGAGATAGGAGAGAGGAGAGAAAACAAGATCCAACCAGAAGAGCAGAGAATCTCCAGAATCTAAGGTAAAGGTTGGCTGGCTGGGAACAGAACCCAAGATGGAAACAGCAACCAGCCCTGATGAAGGCAGCTCCAGGAGAAAAGACACAAGTAGTAGAATATAGAGTATATCTGAATGTCTTGAAAAGAGTGTTTGCATAGTCTTGATGACATAAACACTAAATTCTGATCTAACCAAAACTTCAAAATAACTATATGGGATGAACAAAAATATAGGAAAGGTATGAGTTAGCTTAAAACTGAAAAATCAAGAAACAAATATTAGATAGATAATAGATAATACCTATTATCAAGGATAAGCAGAAAAGGCAAGAAAGTGGCTGCTCCTGGGGAGGAGAAATGTGGTGGAGGGTGGCAGGGGTCTACTGGTTTTCCTAACAAACCTTGTAGAACAGCTATGGCTCTATTAAATTGTGTACATATATATATATCTTGACTTTTTAAAGAAAGTGGAATTGTACTTCTGAATAAATTGCTGAAGACATGACACTAACAAAATAATAGCATGTCTCAAAGAAAAACACAAAAATCCTTGTATTGACAAGGCAGGAAACAAAAGCAGAAAGGGAGCAATCAAAATTTGGTTTAAATGACCTCAATGGGGACACCTGGGTGGCTCAGCCAGTTAAGCATCTGCCTTTGGCTCAGGTCATGATCCCAGGATCCTGGGATCAATTCCCACCCCATGTCAGGCTCCCTGCTCAGTGGGAAGTCTGCTTCTCCCTCTGTCCCTCCCCCACTGCTGCTTTCTCTCTCTCAAATAAAGAATAAAATCTTTAAAAAATATAAATGAACTCAATATAAATTAAAGGTACACCTAAAGAAAGATTCCTTGGCCATCCAAGTAGAATATAGCTATGCAAAAGGAGAGGAAAGCTTCAGGATAAAGGAAAGAGAATCATCCATCTCTCATGGTGTCAGAGATTTGACTTTATCTGTATATGGATATCACAGGAAAGGTTCTCAATCCCATTGTTAGGACATATGTGGGGTATTTTTTTTTTTTTTAGTATTACCTGAAAGATGAACTTTATTATCTCTTAATTTCTTATTACAATATTCCCTTTTTTTATTTTTTTAATTTCTTTTCAGTGTAACAGTATACATTGTTTTTGCACCACACCCAGTGCTCCATGCAATCCGTGCCCTCTCTAATACCCACCACCTGGTTCCCCCAACCTCCCACCCCCCGCCCCTTCAAAACCCTCAGATTGTTTTTCAGAGTCCATAGTCTCTCATGGTTCACCTCCCCTTCCAATTTCCCTCAACTCCCTTCTCCTCTCCATCTCCCTTTGTCCTCCATGCTATTTGTTATGATCCACAAATAAGTGAAACCATATGATAATTGACTCTCTCTGCTTGACTTATTTCACTCAGCATAATCTATTCCAGTCCCATCCATGTTGCTACAAAAGTTGGGTATTCATTCTTTCTGATGGAGGCATAATACTCCATAGTGTACATGGACCACATCTTCCTTATCCATTCGTCCGTTGAAGGGCATCTTGGTTCTTTCCACAGTTTGGCGACCGTGGCCATTGCTGCTATAAACATTGGGGTACAGATGGCCCTTCTTTTCACTACATCTGCATCTTTGAGGTAAATACCCAGTAGTGCAATTGCAGGGTCATAGGGAAGCTCTATTTTTAATTTGTGAGGAATCTCCACACTGTTCTCCAAAGTGGCTGCACCAACTTGCATTCCCACCAACAGTATAAGAGGGTTCCCCTTTCTCCACATCCTCTCCAACACACGTTGTTTCCTGTCTTGCTAATTTTGGCCATTCTAACTGGTGTAAGGTGATATCTCAATGTGGTTTTAATTTGAATCTCCCTGATGGCCAGGGATGATGAACATGTTTTCATGTGTCTGATAGCCATCTGTATGTCTTCATTGGAGAAGTGTCTGTTCATATCTTCTGCCCATTTTTTTATATGATTGTCTGTTTTGTGTGTGTTGAGATTGAGGAGTATGTTCTTAATTTGCTATCCAGCCAAATTATCTTGCGTGACTTTTGTTTTTAATTTAAAATCAATTAATTAACATGTAGTGTATTATTAGTTTCAGAGGTAGAGTTTAGTGATTCATCAGTTGCCTACAACACCCAGTGATCATCAAATAGATTAGGAATCGCTAACTACCATTACGCCTTTTATATAATTGCACTAGTTAGTGATTCTAAGCTATTCCTATAGACAGTTCTTAACCTGTTAGCAGCTTTACTAACTAAAACAAACCCTTGGATCTCAAGGAAGCTCAAAAGACCTTAAAAGATAAAATGTTCCCAGGAAACTATTTCGATATGGGGGAAAACTTAAAATATGTTAAATAAGTGGAGGGAATACTCCTCTGTTCACAGAGAATATTGGTACTGAGAGATACAACACAGAGAGTGTTGTTACTAAGAGATATAACACAGAGAGTATTGAAGACTTGCAGTGTCTTCAAAGATAATCGAGGCCTTACTCTGGTTTATTTCCCCAGGAGGTAACCTACAATGCCTCCATACTGTACTACATACATCATGGCCCTCAGTAGTTTCCCCATGTGGGGAAGAGATCCATATTCCCTAGCCAGCATTCCACATCACTGATATCTTCTTATGCCCCACCCACTGTCTTGTCACTCACCCCAAGAAATTGGGTAATTATGACATTGATAGGACACTAGTAAAAATCAATTATCATTAAAAAATAAAATGAAATAAACAGATGAAGAAGAAGAAGAAAGAGGAGGGGAGGGCGAAGGAGAAGGAAGGGAGGAGAAGAAGAAAAACCTACTGGTTTGGAGTAGTTCCCACCTCACTTGCTATAACCATATCTCATTCTTCTCCTACTCCAGAAAAGCAATGCCAAAAAATAAGGAAATGAGGGAGACTTTATCATAGTAAGATCAAGATAATTAATAACCAGTTACTAGGAACATATCCCAACATATGTCCCAACAATGGGATTGAGAACCTTTCTTGTGATATCTATGCAGATAAAGTGAAATACTAACAGTGTAACTTCTATGTGCCACCATTTTAAGTTTGAAGACAGCTTGCCAGTCCCACCCAGAGAGTCATCTTTGCAGAGGAGCTATTTCTTAGAATTTAGCTCATTCCTAGTTTGAGCCTTTATCAAGAATTAAGAATTGTATTTTTATTTTATCTAATATTTGTAATTTTCTTTTTTTCCCCAACACTCCCTTCCATTAATGCCTCCACCTAAGCTTACAATGAAGGCTCTACGTTCTTTCTAATAGTTCAGCTGATTTTGACCTCTCCCTCCTGCTTTGTTATATCAGTTGACATTTTTCTTTTATATGTAAGCTCACATTCACACATTTTCTTTATAGAATCTGGTCTTGTGAGACTCAGCTCATCATCCCAACCTATTGTGATTAGCTTTTGTCTTGACTTTCTGAGCTTTAGATCATGTTCACATTTGATAAGGTCCATGTATATCCTTAGTGATAAGACTGACATTTTGGTCAAGGTCAGAGCGAGGTGGCCAGCCACTAAAGACTTCTTTTTGGGTGGATCCAGATGTATTAATCAGCCCTTTTGTTCTAGGAACATACTCCACCCCAATTGTAGCTAAGTAAGAAAGTTGATATGGCAGAGGGGCATGTCTCCTAATTACTTCTCAGCGCAAAGTCTTATCCAACTATGGCCCTCTCTTCTTTGAACACCCCATGTCTGGGTGGTCCCTTTTCCTGTTCTGTTTTTCTAGACTGTTGCATTCCACTGCTGATCTTTTGCCTCTTTTCCCTCTTGTTCTGCTGTCACACTATGTTGAAGCATTCTTTCTCCTGAAATGGAGCTAGAGTTCGATCCTAACAGTTCATTTCTTATGACATAACACTTAAATGCCCCATCTTTGAGATAACCTTCCCTTTCTTGTCTGCACATCTGTCATGGGGAGGCAGCAGTGCACAGTGGTTAAGAATACTGACTCCCAGGGGCACCTGGCTGGCTAAGTCAGTAGAGCATGGGACTTTTGATCTCAGGGTTGTAAGTTCAAGCCCCATGCTGGGTGTAGAGATTGCTTAAGAAGAAGAAGAAGAAGAGGAGGAAGAAGAAGGAAGAGGACGAGGAGGAGAAGAAAAAGAAGGAGAAAAGAAAAAAAAAATACAGACTCCTGAACCAGACGACTTAAATTCAAACTTTGGCTACATCCTTTACTGGCTTTGTGACCACTTACTGGCTTTGTACCCTCTTTGTGCCTCCAGAATGTTGCTCAACATTTATGACTATCTCCTAATGCATCACCACTACCTCTGGACAAGACCCCAGATCTTTTTCACGTCTGTAGGGTAATGAACTTTAGCTTCCTTCATCCTCTGCCCTATGATTTCAGTTATTTTCCCAATCCAATATAAGTAAATGCTCATTCTATATGAAATTCAGACACTTACTAAGCAAATGCATCTTTATAAAAAGTTTCCATGTCCTTCTTGCCAGCTGGATTCTGCCCCTAAATTCCTCTTCTACAGAAATTGAGGAGCCACCACTGGTCAGTGGGAAGTGCTTTGAAATCAGAATCTGTGTTTGCATCATGTCTCTGCCTTCAGATCTGCACAGTTTGGAGACAACCAGCTTCTTGCAAATGAGGCAGAGAATGACTTGGGTTCACATGCAACTCCAAGTGACATAGCAAAGTACATTTTGTTTTCCAAAACAAGAAAAGAGCTGGAAAGCTTTAATGAGCCATATGAAAATTATAAGATATCTCTGCATTAACAGGCAGGGCAAATTAATTCTAGGAAGTTATTTGATTTGGGCCCTGTTAGAGGTTCCAACACTTACAAAGATAGAGACGATGATCCAGAATTTTAAAAATGGAACTGGGAAGGAAATGTCCTTCTGGGAGGGCTGAGCCTACAAGGGCTCCAACAATGGTATATATCAAATAAAACAAATTCTTATCCCTGCGATGTCCAACAGCTGTTTGCCATTTCCCCCTAAAGCAGCGGGAAATTAGCTTAAACTGCATGGATTTGAGTTAGACATAAGGAAAATATTCCTGACAGTAGGGTTTGTTCAACAATGGAACAAGTTAGCAATAATAATTGTGGAATGGGCTTCCTAGGGCTCTTTGGACATTGTACCCCCATTTCCTGGGAGGTTTTCATATAACCTGGTCTATGGAAGACCTCCTAGGATCCTTTCCAGCTCCCTGGTCCTTAATTAGTTCAGCATGTTTTTACATTAATAGTATTATAATCCTGGTCACAACTGATTAAAGGACAAAAATCAATTTCCCACTCAAATCCCCCCAAACAAGAAGGTGTTTTGCTCCCCTGTGTGCAAGAAATGGGATGGTCCGCACATTTTCATTCATATGTTTTTAATTTCTTTGGGGGAAATTTTAAAATGGAGATTTCCATAAACCAAAGTTTAGCCTAAGAATACATTGAATCATAAACTGGTGGAAAAGCTGAATAGAGATGTATAATGGAAACATTAACAGAGCTTAAGCAGTGATGGCAACAGCATGTCACTACAATGCAAGGGAATCATGTTAAAGTAACTGCTTTTGTCGATAAGGGAGTGCCGCTCTTAATAATGGATTTTTCACGCATTACTTCGCTGCTTTTAACATTTTTTCCATCATGAATAGTGACCTTGGAATAATGCAAAGAACCATATTTTGTATTTAACCTAAATACCAAATTTAAAGACTTAAATAGATAATGCAAAGGGCTTGATTCCATGCTGCTGAAGATTGTGGAAGGTTGTAAAATGCTTCCACAAACTCCTATGTAATGGAAGTAAATCTTTTTTTATTGAAAATATGCAATGCATAACTACTTCCTTCCAACAAAGCCAGGAATGGTTCACAGAAAGGGAAAAATTGTAACTGAATTGACAGGTAGATTCCAGGCAGAGGTAAAGAGGAGTGGGAAGAGCTTCAGCCTCCTCCCAAAAATCCCCATACCACACTGCTCCCCAACCCCCACCAGAGCCATCCTAAAATTGGTTAAAGCAAAAATAGTGCACTTGCATCACAGCCTCCAATAACTTCCCCTAATCTTTCTTCCAACCAGACTGCTGTCCTTAGACTCTCCATCTAAATTCTACAACTCCAGAGTGTATCAAGGTAAACAAACAAAATTAACTGGGTATATATTTACCCTGGCCCTAGAGACACTCAAAAGTATAGATGTAAAGTTTGTTGACCCGTGCCACTTCCATTAAGTCACTTAACCATTCTTCCCCTGCAACACACCCATCTCTTGTGGTCAGCATACTTGTCACCCTTCATTTCTCTGGGTCTGTCCCTGCTCTGATCCTGCTCATTTCACTGCCTGCCCTAGTCTCCCTCTCTCAGGATCAGGAAGCCAACCAGCAGACCTGATAAATTTGCCCATCCCCTTGTCTGGTGAGAGAGGGGCAGGTGAGTGAAGGGCACATGGTCTGAACCAGACTGCCTCGTGTTAAATGCTGCCAGCTCCACCTCCATCCATGAGCGCTTGGAAAGCACACATGACTTCTTTGCCTCCTTATCTCCATCATAATATGGAGATGGTAATAACACCTATTTCTTAGGATTGCTGGAGATTAATGAGTTAATACAGATATACAGACAGTGACTGGGCAAGTAAACACATAATAAATGTGAGCATTTATCTGACATTCAAGAGCTAAGACCTTGGTTTCTCCACTGTTTGGTACCACGTTGCCAAAATTTCAGCCCAAGGTAAGCAAACAAAGGAAATCCTTGAGATGGTGGGTCCTGGAATATAAGGAAACAGTGCTCCACCCACAAGAACTGACTGGAGAAAAGAGTGTAGTGCAAAATTCTGTGCCAGTCTGGGTAGAAAAGAAGAATTTTCACCAAAATAATCCACCATTCAAATGATCCTTTCAGAATAACCTTGTTCGAGCTTTGGTTCCCTTCAACCTGTATGGCTTTGGAGAAGTCTGTTGGCCTCTATGAGCTCCCTTTTTCTTATCTGTAAAGTAGAAAGGATACTGATCTCACCAGAGTTTTAGGAAGTACAAAGGAGACAATGTGAATGAAAGGAGTTATATCAAAGTAAATTATAGAGAATGAGATAATTTGGCATGTTGCTACTTTTATAATGAAATGCAAGCAGGTGAATAAAGCGTCAGATAAAAGGAACCCACAACCATCTTGGAAAGATCAGGTCTCCAGGAGGGCTCTACAAATCCCCATTCCTTCCAGGTTCACCTGACTATGGACCACAAATAGGATCATACAAGCTATGCCATATATCTTTTAAACTGGGGTGAAATTATCACCTGGACACCATTTGCAAGTACCCAGATACTCCAGGGAAAGACAGGATGGAAACACAGGGTGGAAAGTAACTGAGTGAGAAGGAAGAGAGAAAGGAAAGGAAAAGAGCATAAAGTATACAATACCTATGTTTATTGAGCACTAACTATGGGCTAAGCATTTTCTCTTTTAATCCTTATGACAATCCAGTAAGCCAAGGATTTTTTTTTTTTTTTAAGTAGGCTCCATATCCAACATGGGGCTCAAACTCACAACCCTGAAATCAAGAATCAGACACTCTACCAACTGAGTCAGCCAGGGCTAAGGATTTTTATTCTCATTTCTGGTGAGAGACAGAGGCCCACAGAGCTAGTAAGTTGTGGTTCCTGGGATCTGGAAACCCAAATCTGTCTTCTTTGGAAGCTGGTACTCTTGACCCTCTTATAACCTCTTATCCAGCTGAGATGCATGCTCAGCCTTTCATATTTCTTAAAAATAATCAAATTAAGCTTGCACACTATTACAATCCAACTTGTCAACTGCTCAAGAAAAGAAAACAGCTAACAGAAGTAGGCTTTTGAGTAAGTGGGCTTAAGAAATTGTTCCTCTGAGTCTCCTCCCTGTGGAGTGAACACTCAACAGTGCACCCTGTGGAATCCCACCCACTCTCTTCCTGACCCACCCTACGCTGGGTCTCATAACTTGCTTATCTATGTAATATTTTTTCAAACCATCTTCAGGAAAGCATCAGGCTAAGTGCTCAATGATACCACTTTGTGCAGAGACCACTCTTCTTTCCATAAGGCACTTCCTTCTGCAAAATCACACTCCACTCAAAAGTCTGGAAACCCAGGAAGACATAAATCAAATCCAGCTCCATCACCAGATGTACAACCTTGAGCAAGTTCCTTTGTAAAAGTGGTTCCTCACTTTTTAAAATGGGTATAACTCATGAGATCTCATGCAGATTAAATGAAACAGGCATATAATGTGCTCTGTTGGTCATGGTGAGGACTGATGACTTGTTCTACAAAGATGACAACTCTTCTGGGATCAGAATGTTCATACTATCCCTCTTCCCTGGACAGTACTGAAGAAACCCCACTAACTTCTGGCTTTTTATGTATCTTTTTGATCAGGCCCTACTGGTGGTTGGTAGTGTCCTTTTTGAATATGAAGACTCATTTTTAACACACACAAAACTCACTGATGTCTCATAGCATGACAGTTATTGATTGAGAAAAATGGCTGTCGCCAGACCCCTTTCCTGTACGTGGGGAAACTTTATCTCTGTTTATCAAGCCCCTTCTGTTCAGATATTCTCTCTCCAAACACAATATAAGAAACTAGGTCTTTACTCACCAAATAGCAATCACATTCCTGCTTTTGGCCCTGCCTTCTGTTAAGAATTACAAGGTCACCTGGATCGGACTGTTGGCTATTCTGAAACTCCCCTGTTCAACTTTATAGAAAATGCCTTGGTTTACTCTCACAGATGGTTCATCATGTCCATTGTTCATGAATTTTTAACAGTTTAATACTCTGAAAACAACTTTATTTCCCTTTATTTTAAGTTCCTGGCAGAGCATGTGGGAAAGAAAAGATCTCCCTTGACCCTTTGTACTTACAACACAGACATCCAATAAACATCTCCTAATTTGGTTCATGATGTTGATTTAAAGGAGATATTTGCATTCTCCATACATGCCCGACACTTTCCCAACTCTCAGTTTCTCCCTAGAGGTGTTTCTCTTCATGGTCAAATTCAGTCAATGCTTCTAGCTGTTGCTAATGTTCAAACACTGGCACCTCCACAGAACACTCTTCCTCTAAACTCCTGAGAGCTTGCCTCCAAGCCTGGCTGAAATATTCTGGCCCTAAGCACATCACACTGGTGCCAGCTTACCACCCAAACCCTGGCACCACACCCCACAATCTTCATTATGCTCTGTACTCCCTCCCCCCAACTCTTACCCCTAATTTCCTCTGCTCTACTTGAATCATTTTCTCATACTCAAAAGTTTGATCCCTGGGTCTAGATATTATTTTTCTTTGTTTTTCCAACACGCAAGGGTATATTAGATGTTAAGCCATGGGGTCCTGGAGAATGGTGACTGCTCAGCATCACTGTCTCGCCTTGAAATCTCCAACTGCTTCTCTATATCTCCACTTTCCTTCCTGCAAACAATATCAGCATTTTGCCTATAGCAAACAATCTCAGGGTACTCCAGGCCCTCACCCCCACACAGATTCACATGTAAAGCCAAACACAAAGTAAATGGAAAAGAGAAGGGTTTATATTTCCTATTACCTCTGCTATCTGATCATATTTCAATGCTAGACACGTTTTCCGTGGTTATTTCCCTGGCTCAATTAGGTTACTGGAATTACAAGGCAAAGATTATGGACACGAAGTCCAGTGCCCATGAGTTCATATGAGATTAGGATGTTAAACAGTAGGTCCCTAGGATTTCTCCCACCCACAGGACTGAAATGATGAACACAGAGGACCATTAGACAGATAGAGATAGAGATAGGGATCCCGGCCATTTATATTCTTACTTGTTGCCCTAATACATCACACCATTCGGGAGCCACTTTAGTGGTTACTCAATCAACAAAGACCATCAAACGCCGGTATTACTTTTTACCTAATTGCTCCCTCTTTTTCGGAGGCTTGTACTCCACAGCCTCTGAGCGTGCTTTGACTAGAAGGAAGGGGTCAAGGTGCGAAGTGACTGCAGTGTTAATGTAGGTGTCACATAAATGCATTAGCTCGCTGGACCAAATAAGGGAAAATATTTTGATGGGAAAATGGCATTTAGAAGTGTTAGTGCATTTAAAACATTTTCCCAGTGCGGTTACATTGGTAGACCTAAACAATCAAGGGCCAGGAGGTGATGCTGCAGGGATTGTGAGCTTAAAAAGTTACCCTTGTTCTGACACCTATTAATAACCACCTTTGGAGCATTATAAAGCACAGTGAAAAGAGAATTGTTTGTCTCTATGCCTGCAAATATTCCATAACTGGGGCTTATACAGACCCCCCAAAAAATCTATACAGTATAATGTATGTTTATTCTCTGCTAAATAAGAGGCTTTGGGCATTAAGAAATCTATTGTGTGTGATTCTAGGCACCAGGGGCAATCGGGACCTTTTGCTGACATTTCCTACTTACGGAGCGTATGGGTTGCAAGTGTGCAATGTTCATCGGCAAGGAATTCAGAATGTATGCGCTTGTTCCAGCTTTGAAAGCATTTTTGCTCCCTAGGCTAAAGAAAACCTCTACGTATGGGAAAAAGGGAACTTTTCTCCTCTTAAACCTTTTGATTCAACTGCCTCCTACAGCAAGATCTGGGAAAACCCTCAGTCCCAAGGACTGCTTCCATTTTTCACGAGAGGAAGATGATTTTGAGGGAAGGAGGGAAACTTAGGGTCTATTGATGGGTAGGGTTGCGCAATCAAATGTCAATGTCAGCTTCTTCGATGGAGTTAAATCGATAAGATCATGCTGCATGATGAGAAGGAGCTTTAACTAACCCTCCATGTCTACTGACATTGCAATTTGGGCACCTTGAAATCTCCTGTTACTGATGTTGAACAAAAATGTTACTGGAAAGATATTTGTCCCTGAGGCAAAGAATTCCAAAAATGGAAGACTGGCGGAAGGAGTTAAAGGTTCTGCGTCTTTTCCTTGAGTTAACTGCTAACAAGTCAAAATCGAGCACCTTCGTCTGGAGTGTCAGCCTTCGAGGTGTACAGCTTCTTTGACAGAGCTCAGATTCTAACCAGGGGCCCTTGTACTTATCTCTGGACAGCTGCTGTAAAGTTTACGCCAAAAGAGAAATTCCTTCTGGACAACCCAGTAGGGGCTGTGATAAGCTAGCTGGAGTTTTAATTCTTTCACAGAGACTTACAAGGGATTATAGGGAAGACAAAACCTCAGTGTAAGTTCAGCTCTGAGGCCAATGTCAGCCCCGCAGATGCAGACTTGACTGGCAAAGCAAAACCAGCTGGAGAGGGATGCTCATGGGAGAGGGGACATTGGTCAGAGGATGGGGATCCTGTTGTGAGATGTTTGTCTGCAGGACCCAGGCAACAGTTGAGTTGCTTTGGTTTTTCAGAACTTGACAAAGCTTTCTTCCCTTATTACAGATAAGCAAACTGAGGTACAGAATCATAAACTCATGAAAGTTCAGGATTAGAAAGGATCTCAGAGGTCGTGCAGTCCAATCCCATGCTTCCGTGGGTGTTCAGAAGTCCGTAGCACCATATCAAGGCCACTGTCAGAACATTAACTGAACAGCCACTAGGCTTGGCCCTTCTCAAGCATGATTCCACTGATCTTCCCATTGACTCTCTGACATGGGTATTAGTAACCCATTTTACACATGAAAAAACTAAAAAATTAAACGACTAGTCAAATTAAGAGGAGCCAGGATTTGAATGCTGAATGTTCTATTACTTCCCTACTTGGTCCCCCAGTATCAACTTGAATACTGCTAACAACGGGGAGTTCAGTATTTCCTAAAGCAGACATTTTTATTTTAAGACAATTCCCTTTGTGCCTCCATGAAATAAGCTGAATTTCTATCCTTTCATTGAAACTCTGCCTAATAAGGCTCTGTAGGACAGATTTAACCTGTCTTTTATATAAAAACCCTGAAACCATCAGGAGACAGTCTATGCATCTCCATTCATGTCTTCTTTCCTTCAAGCTAAATTCCCTTTTGTTTTCCTCCTTAGCAGTTTTTGTAACTAATGATGTGAGATCCTAGCCTCAAAACCCAAGCTTTTCTAGAGCAAGAACCATTTCCTACTCATTCCTTATCCTCAAGACTTAACACCATGCCTGGCACAGAGCAAGTTCTCTGTAAATGCTACAGGGTATAGTAGCTGATCAATAAATTTTCAATAGTAGATGTTCAAGAAATACTAAACATCTTGAATGTTTGTCTACAAAGTTGTAGCAACTTTTCACAGTCCTTTATAGAATGTGGAGCCAAAATCAAACGAATCTCTATATGTGATCTGGCCTTTAAATTGGATAAGACTAGCACTTCCCTTCTGAGAAATGCCAAGTTACTCTTAAAGTAGCATAGGATGGTGCTGGGGTTTGACTGCCTCGTTGCCCTGCTGACTAATGCCAAAATTAGGGGAAAGGAAGCTCCAGGTCTTTTTGTATGAGCTGTCTATAACTCATGTCATGTTAAAACAGTGGCCTTAAGATCTAGGTACAGGACTTTATCCCCACTGAAGCTTATATTAAGCCCATGGTCCAGCCTGCTAGGACATTTGGGGATCCTGCAATCTATTGTAGGAAAGAATCATTTCCCCTTCTGCTCCTGTTTTATTCTTGAATAAGTGAAGCCAGACATCCATGATCTTACTCCTACCACGGAAGGAAAATCTTTCACAGCTTGGTGTTAAGCTCCTCTTCTCCCACAAAGTGAAACTCTTTTGACTCCCCATTAGTGAATGCTCCTCCTCCCTGCCTCTGGAACCACTCCTGATCCTGGGAAAGTGACTTACAAAAAAGTGATTTAAAAGAATCTCCATCCTCAAGATCTGAGCCTCAGCTCAACCTGTATCATCCAGCTCTGGTCTCCCAGACTCCGGATTAATCCCCTGGTATTCTGGTCCCCCTGTTGGTCATTAGTCTTGTACATGAGTTGCATGTTAGTTTGGTTAAGCTAGGCTATGTGCAGGGACAAATGAAGCCCTAAAGCTCAGTCAGTAACACACCAAGTTCATCTCACTCTTACAAAGCAAAGCTGGAGAGTTCAGTTGCAGACAGATTCTGCTTCACAGCGCTACCACTTCAGCATATGGACGTCACAGTCTCTACGGCAAGAGAGAGAGCACTGGGAGCCCGTATTTGCTCTGTTGTGTGACTCCTGGAAGTCACACAAGTCATTGCTCAGGGTACCCGCGGTCGGAACATGGCAAAAGGTCCCCCCCATCCAACAGCAGGGAAGGTTCCCTGTGTGTCTTGGAAGAGTAAAACGAACCAGGACTGGATGAGCCCCGAGTGTTGTTGAATACCCTCTTCCTTCTTTTCCTTTGGGACCAAATTCCTTTCCAAAGCAAGCACGGTGATGAGGACTCTACTTTTCTGGTGTTTCCTGCCTGCCATAACTCTTGTCATCACCTCTTCTTGAGTTTCTCACTGAGAAGCTTGAAGAATCCCACATATCAATCAGGACTCCTGCTACAAATAATGGAAAATTCTACACAAAAAGATTTAAACAGAAAACGGAATTTATGACCTCACATAACAGCACATTTAAGATGTAGGTTTAAGTCTGAATTCGCTGCTCTGATATCATCGGGATTTGTCTTCTCCCCAGCTCTTGGGCTATGTTTTTCCTACATTGGTTTCATGCTCAGACTCCACTGAGGGCACCAGACACATTATCACCACACCAAAGCATGTTCTGGAACAGACAGAGTAGTGAGTCCAATTCCTACACAGCTCAATCAAAAGTGCCGAACACCTCTCTTTTTGTTTCTGATTAACTGGCCCAACCGAGTGAAATCCCTGAGCCAATCACTGTCCCTCGTGAGATCTGCTTCTTTGATTGGCCACACTCGGGTCATGTGATATTTCCTAGAGCCAGATGTGAGACTCCAGAAGAACCACATGCACATAAAATAGGGATATGGTAGATCCCCAAGTGAAGACTTGAGCTTCTCCCAACATAAATGAGCAGGGGTTGAGACACCACAGATGGTGACTGTCCACTAATCATCGCTTAACTTTGCGTTGATCAGGCCCCACTGGCAGACCTTGATGCTGACTGACCAAGCTTCTGCTGCTATAACCCTTCCCAGTTGACCTGCTTCTGTTCCAGCTCCTGGGAGATCTGCTTGCCAAGACCTGCCCACACCTCGGTAGTAGGTTTAGTTCTGGATCAAATAGTCACCCCGTGTAGCCATTCTCACCAACAGAAACTAGACTGGCTGATTGGATTGAAAAGAGCCTTAGACCACCCTCAAGGCAAATAGCAATATTTCCTGCAACACTCTAAAAAGCAAGCAATCCGCCACCCCAAATTCCACTACCACCCAATTTGCGTTTCTCCATCTTATTTTATAAGGCTCCAGCGAGGGACTGCCTCAGTTGTCTTTCTGAAATCCATATACACGTCATCTCCCTGACTTGTAACTGTATCCGAAAAGGAAATGAAGTTATTAATCTGGCAAGATTCATTCTCAGCGAATCCATCCTGGTTTCTAAGACCGCCACTTCCTTTTGTCGAGGGCTCACAAACCATCTTCTTAATAATCCATTCTAGAATTTCACTCAGGATTGACATTAAGCTCACAGGTCTATAGTTTGCAAAATCCCCTTTCCCCCTTTTCAAAAGCCAGGGCTGTATGTGTCAGCCTCCTGTCTCTCAGCACCTCCCCCTCTTTATGAGAGGGAGCTAATGGAGGATTTGCCTAATGTCTCTTAATGAGGCAGTGCAGAGCCAGGATTAGAAGTCAGCAGACCGTGAGGGTCCAGCCTACTGCTTCTCCTTTTCAGCTGTGACAATTTCCCCACCCCGTGTTTCTGAGATAAGCGCTCTCTACCAGCATTGCCAAGCATGAGATCTCATTTCAGAGACTGGCCGTCTTCTTTCTCCCCTTTATGTGCCTCTCCTGGAGCCAAAGAACAGAGCTTCGAATGGAGGGACTGTGGCCTGAGGTCTCTGTATACAGCACAGTCCTGATCTCCCGTGAGGGATGATCTGTGTCACTATCATCGCTGTGACTGATTAGCATTCCCCCAGGTCATTTTTGAATTGAGTGTTTGAGATGATTTCACCTGGAGAACTTCTGAATCTGAATGTGAAGGAATGGGAGGACTTGGGATCACTTCTCTACCAAGTGGCAGGTTGGAACAGCCTCATAATCTCCACCGTCCAATCACCCACGTTTTTCTGAAAATCCATACCCTCTGGGTTGATCTCATTGGGCAGAAGTGTCTTCCTTTTCTTTTCTTTTCTCTTCGTTTCTTTTCTTGTCTTGCTTTGTTTTGTTTTTCCATCTTCTTATGTGACTACATTCATCTTTAAGTATCAACCCAATTCCCATCTCGCATCTTAACATCTCAACTAACTTAGCATAAGCTAATCAGAAAAGCCACCTTACACCACCTTCTAGAGTTCAACTACACAAAAAAATCAAAGTGGTGTTGTGCATATGCCTGGGCCAAGTAGATTTGCAAATTGGTGCAAATGTATTTCATATCGATAGCTCTGTAATTTCTAGAAGGATTCAGAGTCAGAGTGATGTAATTAGGTTTTAGTGGAAGTTTTCCCTTAGATTTAAAAGGAAAGAGAGGGGGGAAAAATCAATAAATTACCTTGCTATGAGGTAAAAGTAAGTGAATCACTTAAATTAGTGAATTTAAATTAAGACAAGTGAATCTGTCTTAATTTATTCCATGAACTGAAGAGAATAATATTAACCTCTCTGGACGATACTGTACATAATGAATAGATACTGTGCTAATTTTTAAAGGCTAAATTCAATATTTCCACAAAACAGAAAGATTGTTTTTCACCCATGATTCACAATATAATTGAGTGCAGAAATGATGCATAAAATTTGTAGGTAACTTTTTCTATCAATCTATATACTTGCCATGTCTTTCACTTTGTGCCATAGTGTGGATCTTATGAAAATAAAGACCTCACAAGAAATGAGAATGCCAACAACAAATGATAAAATCTCTGCCCCTCTTCATGTGGGGGAGAGGAGAGAGCACGTTTTGTTGAATGAAGAGGGCACAAAAATTTGAAAGGCCCAATTTGATCCAAGCCACCTCTTAGTGCTGTAAACTGAGGCAGACCATTAGTATCTCCAAGACTTGGTTTCATTGTGTATAACATGGAAGTAATAACGCACACTTAGTGTATCAGTCAACTATTATTGCCACAGTGTCCTGTAACAAACATTTCCCAAATCTCAGTGGTTCACAGCACAATGATTTATTTTACACTCATGAGTTTGTATTTTGGCTAAGGTTCAGCTGATTCTAGCTGGATTTGGCTGAGCTCAATAGACTACAGATATTGGATGAGGTGAAGGTTTGCTCTCTATGTTTTCATTCTGGGATCTGGGGTACATTCTTCTCATGGAAAAGGTCAGAAACTCCAGTGAGATGAAGAGAAACACATGAAGCCACTTACAGCCTTAGTTCCTAAGGGGAACATTGATACTTCTACTCACATACAAATAACCAAAGCAAGTCTCTCAGCCAAGCCCCACATCAATGGCAAAGGAAAGTATTTCCACCCATAGTGAACATAACAAGGGTGTGAAAGAAGGAAAATTTGAGCAAATGTTTCATTCTGTCCCATTTCACATGGTTATTATAAGGATGTTCAAATGAGTTAAGTTATATAAAGCACCAAGCACATAATAGGAACACCAAATGCAGTATGCATTGCTTGATCGTCTAATTATGTAATTAAGAGATCTAAAAATCATCAACCCATTTTCTCAACCCTTAGAACTAGCATAGTAATCACTTGATACTCAAGTGAGTGATTTCTTGCTGAACAAGTGTTTTACCCATTTGATGTCATATATATCAATACTCTGGATGTGGCCAAGATATAAACTGAGGAATGTGTCTGGAATTGGTATCACTTGGTTACACTGTCCCACACTTATCTGGACAGATATGGACAGGCAGCTGCCCTTTTCTGGGTCAGCTGGTGAAACTGTTACCAGTAATGTCACTGAATAAAGAAATCAGTGAAAATTGTCACAATTTTTGGAGTGTCTGGCAGAACTGCTACTGGGTGAGATTTCTCAAAATTCAGAACCTGCTTTTTTTTGAGTTGGTGTTTTCCAGTTTGTTTTTGTTTTTGTTCTTATTTTTGGTTTTGTCTTAAATCTCAATGCAGTTATCTGCTTGGGGAAAAAAGGATCACTTTAGAGAATACATTTTATGGTTAAAAAAAAAATCCTCATAGAATATTCTGGGCAGGCAAAAGCAGCCCTGAGATCCTGTCCAATTCTTACTCATTACTCCTATAAGTACAACTCAATCTTTCTGCGCCAATATCTCCTCAGCTTTAAAGGAAGAAGATAAGCTTAGAAAATCTTCACGATCTTCCCAAGATCAAAAATTCTATAATTCTAACTTAAATTCTTGCTCAAATTGGAAAGTGCCTCAAAATAGATTTGGCCCAGATGCAGAGGTCATGTCAGTTGTCAGGGGCACTCACAAGCAAAACCTTGGTTAAGTACTCAATCCAAAGGATTTTGCCGAAGCTGAAATGCTGTGTCACCATTGGATTATTTTCCCCTCCTTTCTACAACCAACATTCAACTTCCAGCACACACCCCAAATCTCTTCATGATTCTCCATCCCCAGTGCAACCATCTTGGTCCAAGCTTCCCCCTTTCACCTGAACATGGTCTTATTACTGTCCCCCCATTTCTACTTTCGCTCCAATCCATTCCATTCTCCACCTGACGCTCAGAATGCTGTTCATAAAATCAAAATTAGAACTTCCTTCTTTTGGAACCCAGTGTCTTCTTCTAATCCCTTCCATGGACTTCAAGGTCCTACAGCCTCTGGCCTCTGCTTTCTCCCAACTTCTTCTCCCTCCTCCCACCCCTAGCCACCCAGGTCTACTTTTGGTCCTTGATCACATGAAATCACCTCTCAACTCCCTTATTTCACCATTCTCTCTCCCTGGACTTACCCCCACTCCCAGATTGTCAGGTGTCGGCTTCATTGTCACCTCCTCAGACAGCATTCCCAACCATCTCATCTAAAGTCTCCTCTTGCACACCTGAATCTCTATAATATTACATTTTTGAGACTGCTTATTGTTATGTGAAATCATCTCCTTTATTTTCCTGTTTCTTACCCTAGTACACAAACTCTGTCAGGTTCTTGCTGGTTCCTAAGCAGCTAAAGATACTGCATGGAATATAACTGGCACTCAACAAATGACTGTTAAGTCAGTGATGAAAGTAATGAGGTGAGCTGGCATATGGTATACCTCACCAGCTCAGAGACAGGGAGAACTACTCTTCCAGGTGCCCTTTGAGTGACTGGGACTATGTTCTCCCTAGAATCATAAAGTAAAACTTGTAACACCAGGTGTCTTTTCTCCTGAGGTGAGTGAAGATTCCAAAAGTTACTGAGAAAGAGAGGGTATGGTTCAGATAGGCTTCCCTGAGGTCAACACACAAACCATTCAATGTCAGGATGGCTGTCTTGGCCTAAGGAAGGGAAAGATCCAGGGACCCAAAGGAAGATGGTAGTGAGTATCAAGAGAAATCATGAGTTAGCCCTAGAGATAATTCCAGCTTAGCCTTCAACTTCTGACCCCTCAGTGTGTATTTATGTGTGTGTATGTGTGCGATGGGTCCCTTGTCCATGAAATGGGAATAATAAGAACAATGATTTTCACTTAGTGGGATTATTAAAATAACTAAATCAATGTATGAAAAAAGGCTTTAGTATATAATATGCAGTCAGAAAATACTAGTTCCCTTACTTCTTTGTAAGTGATTGCATCAATTAAGGTGTTCGGGGCAGCAAGGAAACTCTTGAATTAAAGGGATTTAAACAATAGGAGCTTATTTTTCTTATATGACCTGAGGCTGGAGATGGTCCCAGGGCCCAGTCACCACAGACAGGCTTGCATGAGATTCTGTCTGCCTTCTCCAACCATGACCATGGTTTTAATCAGGGGCACTCTCAGGACAAGGGATGAAGGATGAAGGAAGGTGAAGATATTTCTTTTAGGTCTCATCTCTCAGGCTCTCTGGGTCTCTCTGTTTCTTTCTCTCTCTTTCTCTGTCTCTTTTCAGGCAGTACCTTAAATATATACTTTTTTCCCCTTCTCTATCCGCCCCCTCTATGCTCTCTATGCCTTGAAGGTTAACCTTCCCAAACCTAGATACCCTCTCCTGGCCTCCCTTGGCTTCTGCCTTCCAGTTGTGTTTAGTTTCCTCCTCCCCTCCAGTGGGCTGCACACCTTGATTGAAGGCCACAGCTCCTATTAGGTGACCCCCTCCCATGGTAACAAATAGTCCCTCTGGGTTCTGATAACCATTCCCTACGTGCCCTTTCAGTCCCAGGGTGGTGATGCTGATTCTAGCCCCATCACAGATCTCCTTAACCATCCCTTGTAAGCTTCCCTTAACCCCACTCAGAACTTTGTAAACAGTCACTTGATTAAATTCTCCTTAATTACCCTGTCTGAGTGAGCCATCTGTTTCCTGCTGGGACACTGACTGGTACAGGAAGAAAAATCTCTCTCAGAAGCTGTCCAACACTCCCATCCCTCTTCCTGCCTGTCCCAGCCAAAAAAAAAAAAAAAAGGCAAAGGAAGAAGAAAGATCTTTCCTTCAAATATCTCTCTAGGATTGGATCATGCGGTCAAGTCTGGGAAAGCAAGCATCTAACATTTCCAAATAACCGCCATCAGATGGTTATCAGTTGGCAAGCAATAACCTCTACTACCTTAGAGGTACCCCAACATTTTGACCAAGAGAAGGAACAACGTCCATGGGCAGAGTAGGAAAGAAAAGTCAGACAGGTGGCCCCACTCCTGGTTTTCTGGCAGCTTGCAGGAATTCTCGAGGCTCACAGATGAGCAGCAGTTACTGCAGTTATGGTGATGGTGAGCCCCAAGAACCTGTTCCATAGTGGGCCCAAGGAAGACAGAAGAGGGCTGCCAGCCCCCTGCCACAGGCTCCTGGAAACTCCCTCACAGCACTAGCAGTGGTGAGAGGAGCCTTTGTCCAGGACAACATAGACTTTTAGACCCTCATGAGCAAGTCTTGTTTTTACACTGAGACCCAAAAGAGAAGTGTGCATTGTGGTTGTGGTTGTTTTGCCCCAAGTCCTTCCCTTTGGGTCCTTACACAGACAAAGCACAAAATTCTTTGGCCAGTGAGGAAATTGCATCTTCTCATACTGGATGTGATCCTAAACGCCTTTTTGCTTTGTGTCACATATCCTTTTTGACTGGCCAGGATACAAAGTCACCCTGTCCTCTGCCTTAGGAAGTAGTTGTGTTCTTAGTGTGTGTGTGTGTGTGTGTTATTTGGTTTTTAGGGAAAGAGTCCTGGCTCTTAGCCATATGAAAATAAAGGGGAAAGACCTTAATATAAAATGCGATCAGGCATTGAACCCATGTTATCTATCCATCCACCATGGATGTTGCATACAAACTTGACTTCCATGGTTTCTCCTTTGTTCATAAACCTTTTAGGACAGCCACCAAGGTTACTAAATATACATAGTTTATCATATGTATTCATATTGTTTACTGGGTGTTTGTCTCCTACTGGAATACAAAAGCAGAGATTTTTGAGTGTTGTGTCTCCTGCTGTATGTCCAATACTTAGAATGGTAGCTGGCACGTAGTAGACGCTCAACATTCACTGACTGTAGGATTGTATTGGTAGATGAATGGATGACTAAAGGTAAACTCTGATATTACCTGCTGTCTAGAGTTTAGGCAATGACTGGCTTGTGATGTCACTCTATACTTTGTCAGACAATACACTCTGTCCGGCGACTGAGTAAGAGGCCTGGGGCTTTTGGGGTGCCATCTAAAAGTGCACTCACATCTGGGGATCCCTTGAGGCCCCAGGCAGAGAGATCCAGCCGGCAGCTTCTCTGTTCTGGCGGCTCTCAGGTGAGTGACAGCTGAGCAGGTGAATGTACCACCATGCCCACAGGGGGTGGTCTCCAAAGTCCTCTGTGGCATTGCCTTCAGCTAGCATGGAGGGTAATGCTGTTACCAACAAGTTTCTGGGAGCATCACACCATATTTGACATATCCTCTAGTCTGACAATTGGTCCTGTTTTTGTCTAGAGAAAAGGAAATGTTCCAGAGACCAAGAGAAGGTGTTAAACTTTGCAACTGCTGCCCAATACAAGTGTTAGGAGAGGAGACCATGATGAGTAAAGAAGCTGGGACTTCTCTTCCCTCCTCACCTGCGGCACCCTGGAGACCAGACATACCTCCAGCCCCCTGGAGACCAGCACACCTCCAGCTTCAGAGCACCTGTTGGGCCCTGCACTTACAGACTCGACACCTTGGTAGACACACCCTGTTGCATCATTCCCAGCTTAGAGGGCGATGATCCAATGTTCTCCTCCTTACAATCATCCTTCTTGTCTATTACCCCCAATGCTGCTTTCTGGCCAATGCCTCCGCCTCGGAGGTCTGCACGTTTGTAGAACAGCGTTCACTTTGGCGAAAACCAGAGCTAGGCATTTGACAAGAGGATCCCAATCTCTCTCCACCAAAAGCTAGCAGTAAATTTCTGATCTCTTTTTATCAGATCAGAGACTCTTTAATTACTAGTCTCACAACCCTTTATTCAAAAAAAATATTAGGTAACGAAAGAACTTTTTGATTATGTAGGTTTTGTGTGTCGATATGTTCACTATTAGAAACTGAAATTAAGAAGTGTTTAGGGGCACCTGGGTGGCTCAGTGGGTTAAAGCCTCTACTTTCGGCTCAGATCATGATCCCAGGGTCCTGGGATCAAGCCCCGCCTTGGGCTCTCTGCTTGGCTTCTCTTGCTTCCCTTCCTCTCTCTCTGCCTACCTCTCTGCCTACTTGTGATCTCTCTCTGTCAAATAAATAAATAAAATCTTTTAAAAAAGAAGTGTTTAAAATGGGGACATCTGGGGGGCTCAGTCAGTTAAGCATCCGCTTTCAGCTCAGGTCATGGTCCCAGAATCCTGGGATTTAGCCCCACATCGGTCTCCCTGCTCAGCAGGAGATCTGCTTCCCCTTCTCCTACTTCCCCTGCTTGTGTTTCCTTTGTCACTGTCTCACTCTCTGTGTCAAATAAATAAATAAAATCTTAAAAAAAAAGAATTGTTTAAAATGTTAATTTTAATTAACTCTAGAATAACAAAAATAAACCATTACATGTTAACATAGATAGTACATTTTAATGAAAAATAATATTTGCCCCAAAGAACTGTGAGAAGGGTAGGCGTGTTTTACATTTTTATAAATCTATTTAAAGTTTGGCTTGATAAAAAACAGCTGGCTTCTCATGTCTGCTTCTGCATTTTATCTAATGTGATATCACACAGCTTGCAGCCTCTGGAAAGTTCCACTGTATACTCATGAGAGAATAAAAATGAAAAAGGCAAAAAACATCGTAGTATTATTATGAGAGTCATTTTGACAATTCTCATCTTATTTCCCTTGGGTCTATTTGTTCCCCTCCGCACTGAGGCTCTGGCCCAAAGGGATAGGTACTCTTCTCTGGTAGAAGACTAAAGAAATTCATTTTTCAAAGAGATCAGTCTCCTTCTTTTTTCCTTGAAAGAAATAGATTATTTCCTCCTTGCTAGTTACAGTCATTTTGTCAAAATCAACCAAAGTGTTCTACATCACAGGTTTGAGGAGTTTCCTAGGCGCTAAGCATAAAAATTCCATAAATGTGCCCTAATAGAATATGCCAATATCCACTTATACTATTATTTGGAACTGGTGGTTTTCAAACTTCCTTTAACTGTTGAACACTTTATTTGAATCAAATCATATAAGAAGCTCATGAAGACAATCTAGGCGAAGAAGCTCTGGTTGCAAGAGGTTCTGAGCCCCTGCTCAACCTGCCTCCTCTCTGTGCCCCCGCACTGCCCCCTGCTGCAGGACCCCGTGAGGGTGAATTCCAAGGATTCTCTGGGACCCCAAGAGCTGGAAAGCCAATGAGTCCGCCCTTCGGTCATCTATCCTAGATCAACTTAACTTACATCCCAGCGACTCCTCAAAGGCTTGACCCAATCCCAATGTCCCCTGCTCTAGACCCCAGATCCAAACATTTTCTATGACAAGTCAGATGTATAGAAGAGTAATTCCAAGAGATAAAAATGAAAACAATAATGATGACATTTTATGCTCATCATGTTGGTAAAAGTTTCATTCTAACAGGTGTATACTACAAAGGATAAGGGAAGCTAAGAATGTACAGTGCATAGAAGAGCAAATTCATACAACCTTGAACAGAAATTTGGCACCATCTAGAGCAACTGAAAATGCACATTCTATGCAATCCAACAGTTTGGTACTGATCCATTCTGTTTAGAGGGACTCTAATACGTGAACAAAAAAGTCATACCCAACGAAATTTTTACAGATTCTTTGTAATGGCAAACACAGAAAAAAAAGGGGAAAGATTAATGCACATTGACATGGGAAAAGAAAAATAAGTGTGCTTTATTTAAACGCTAAGTGCTTGCTTCAGCAGCACATATACTAAAATTGGAACGATATTTAAATGCTGAAAAACTATGTAACAGTTTAAATAAATTAATTCAAATATATTATATACATATCAAATATAACTTATATATACCAACAAGGGTACTTCTCAAAAATATTAATTTAATGAAAGAGAAAACTACTAAATGATGTTTCTAGCAAGGAACATTTATATAAAAGTTCAAATGCTAGGAAATATTACATATTATTTTTGGAGGTACTTATTATTAATACAGAAAAGTATACAAAACAGCTGGAAGAATATGATTGTGGTTTTTTTTTTCCTTTTCTTATTATTTTATTTGTTTATTTGAGAGAGAGAAAGAGAGCATGAGCTGGGGAAAGCCAGAGGGAGAGGCCAAGGGACAAGCAGACTTCCTACTGAGCAGGGAGGCCAATGTCAGGCTCCAACCCAGGATCCTGAGATCACAAAATGAGCCAAAGCCAGGTGCTCAACAGAGGTCAAAGGGGGTTTGGGCCTGGGTAGAATATCAAAAAGGACACCTCCTTTATCTGTGATGTTTTCTTTCTCTGATTGTGTGCCTGTGTGTGTGTGTATATGCAAAAAATAAAAATAAAAGAATAAAATACCTACTAATAAATCTGGATCATGATAACACAGGCATACATTGATTCTTACTCTGTATTTTCCAAACCTTTGGAAATTTTGAAAAATAAAAGTAGCCAAAAGTAAGTGTACTTCACTCTCTTTTGAATGCTTAGTCTGTGTGAAACAGGTTGGGCCACTTAATCCTCAAAACAACCCAGTTGGATGATTAGTATCTGGGGAAATTTCAGGCTCAGAGAAGTGACATATGGCTAGCAGGAGGCAAGATGAGATGGTCCACCTTAAGAACCCATGTTCTCGGCACCTCTGTCATACTGGAGCCCACTTTCACTCAATCTCACCTGATCCAGGAACGAACCCAAGACCCTTGCTATCTTCTACAGCCTGGGCTTCGTGTCTCTAAACAATGATGCCTAACAAGAGCACGTGTTGACTTTCTGCAGGATTCGCTCTTACCCATTTACCCAAACATAGATTTACAAAGCAAACTGCACATCTACCAAACCCAAAGCAAATAAAATTTTTTTAAAGATTTTATTTATTTATTTGACAGACAGAGATCACAGGGAGGCAGAGAGGCAGACAGAGAGAGGAGGAAGCAGGCTCCCTGCTGAGCAGAGAGCCTGATTCGGGGCTCGATCCCAGGAATCTGGGATCATGACCTAAGCTGAAGGCAGAGGCATTAACCCACTGAGCTACCCAGGTGCCCCGCAAATAAATTATTTGTAAGTAAAATTGCTGGTGCCTGAGCTCTTTACAGTAACCTCATCACTCAGGACCCCGAGTTAGAGCCTTCTAACTCGCAACATACTAGACTCGGCTCAGTGTTGGCTGTCAACATATTCCATCCTGGAAATGGGTGGGCTGGGAGGGGGGCAACGGACATGACCACTCTGAGCAATAACTGACCTCCGGAGAATGCGTGCAGACGGCAGTATGATCAGATTGCCCCATCTCCCAAAGTGTTCCCCATCACCGACCAAGGGTTAAATAATGATAATTAATAAAATAACATCAATAATAATAGGAAATCTTTGGCGGGTGACCTATAGCAGACCTGACGTCATAAAAGCACCTACTTCAACCCCAAAACAAAGTGTGTTTAAGGATGGTGCTCCTCTCAGAAATGATACTGAATCAAACAAAAGTGTGGATTCTTGCTTCATTTAAGAATTAATCAGAAGTCTCCCACATGTAGCTGGAATCATGAAAGTACCCATTTCAAGACCATCACGCAGTATTTTTAGGGACTGTGGCTTTAAAAATGATCTTATATAAAGCAACTGTGCTGATACTTGTTTCGCTTAGGAATTAATCAGAATTTGGGCGCCTGGGTGGCTCAGTGGGTTAAGCCTCTGCCTTTGGCTCAGGTCATGATCTCAGGGTCCTGGGATCGAGCCCCACATCGGACTCTCTGATCAACGGGGAGCCTGCTTCCCCTCCCCCTCTGCCTGCCTCTCTGCCTACTTGTGATCTCTCTCTCTCTCTGTCAAATAAATAAATAAAATCTTAAAAAAAAAAAAAAAGAATCAGAATTCTACAATAAGAAGCAAGTTTTGGGAGAATTATTCCCCATTCCCTCCCTGGTTACGGTGGAGGGGGAAGAGGAATCCTGCCCCCCTTTCCTCCTCAGTGAGTGTGCTTCATGCTTCCCTTCTCGCTCTGACATGGAATCCACAGAACGTCATGGTAAAAGACCAAGAAGAATGTCCTCAGCCTCCAAATGGCCACAGCCCAGTTTTGCAAAGTCCTCTAGGTCAGTCCTGACTTCCAAAACTACCTGCCTCTCCAAGAAGAAAATTCACCTTTAACGATCAAGTTCTTTTATTAAAGTAAAACCAAATTACAAGGGATATTCTTATGGCTAAATGTTTGTACACATTCACTGTGACGTATCATAGTGGCTCTACCCCCAGAAAAGGTGGAAAGAAAATGTCCAGCCAAAGGGAATGCGTGAAGTTCACACTAGCATTAAGCAAGCAAATATGTAGCAAGTGCTTGGTGGAAGCCTGAGACAGAACAGATTCTCAACTAAACAGTATCTGTTATGCGATCAGCCAACCATGATTGAGATTACATACAATATTTTTAAGATATGGGAAAATTTAAAAAAAGAATGTTGTTGAAATATGTGCACGGCCTACCGTAAAGTAAACATCATCTTTTCAAAAGAGTATGCGGCCTGCGATTTCATTTGGTTTTAAATATATTAACCTGGTTATTTTAGAGTAGCAACATTATAATTTTTGTTTGACTCATTTTGTTTTTGTGTTTTCTAGAATTGAAGCCCGCTGATTTTTAAAGGTGGGAAAATGTGTTCTCTTTTCTAAACATTTAATTCAGCAGAGTTGCTAAAGTCTTCCTGTCTTCTAGGCTCCCCGCCCTCCCACCCCGGGGAGTGCGATGACCACTGCAAGAGGAGGGACTTGGAGGCTTCTTAGTAGCCCTTTAGGCCCAGTCTGAGGCTCTGCTGGGACACTACATGGCCCAGGAATGGGGAAGAGAGTTGGTCAGGCTTGACAATCTCACCCACGGGTTTGCCCAGAAGTGGGTCAGAAACCGTCATGTTGATTTTCAGCACAGAAGCCTTTTTCTTTTCCTTCTGGAGTATTAGTCATTACAGGAGAAGCAGAACACATGGCGGGCTCTTAATGGAAAATCAAGAAGTGTAAGTGTAAGAGGAGCTGCCTCTCCCCTGAGCCCCAACTTCCATGAAGCCTGATGATTTGGGTTAAAGAAAACCAGACTTGGGTCTGCACCCTGCTGATGACCAGCTATGGAATCAGGGCAAGATTCTGAAGTTCCTTGGGCCGGTTATCTCACTTGCCAAATAGGAATCATACTATTATTACACTTCCTAGGGTTTTTTGAGCATTAAATGAAATAATACACCCAGAGTACTTAGCACGATGCCTAATGGAGATGGAGCACTCAGAAAATGTCAGCTACTGTTACAATTATTTGCCAAGGCCATGGAAGAATAATGAGTCATGTTCATACTTAATATTAAGTATTTTATAGCATACCATACTTGGTAATTCTATAGCACTTCTACTGTTTCTTATTTATTCTAGAACATTCAGACTTTTGTCAAATTTCCTATTTTGGATATTTACTTTCTTTAAGCTTTTCTTTTCGCCTGAAGATTAGAGAGTTGAAGCTCAAAAGTTCATGTCAGGATGCCTGAGTGGCTCCATTGGTTAGGTGACTGACCCTTGATCCCAGCTCAGGTCTTGATCTCAGGGTTGTGAGCCTAGCATGGAGCCTATTTAAAGAAGAAAAGAAAAGAAAGGAAAGGAAAAGAAAAGAAAAGAAAGAAAAGGAAAGGAAAGTAAAGAAAAGAGAAAAGAAAAGAAGAGAAAAGAAAAGAAAAGAATGTCTTTTTTATCTCTAGTTAGTCTGATACCTTTTTTCTAATAAAAAATTTCTGTGAAAAACTAAACAGGAAGATTATAACATTACTATTCTAAAATGGACTATATGGACTGAATAGACAGCCCGATTTATTTAAGAAAGAGCTGTATTACAGAAATAAAAAGTTATAATAATTATTCTTAATGTTTTTTGAGGAAAAATGTCTATGGAGTCATCATTCCCACTTTTGTTTGTTTTTAACTTAGAATTCCACTAAACTACAGGCATCTTCAAAATATTTTGTGTTTGTGTGTGTTGGCTCTTATAAACAGATGTACTGGGTCGCTTACTAAAGGGAATGATACTGGAAGAAAATTAGATGAAAAGTCACTTTGTATTCCAAGAGACAATAAAAAACATCCCAGAAAGCACCCTACCCTAAAACTAAATAAATAAGTCCAATAAATATCTATGTAGATGCAGTAATAGAACATTCTTGGCAGTTTTCATTAAAATATCCTACTCTGGGGTACCCATGGTGATATTATTATGAGACCATGGTGTACAGAACATGGGAACATTGGGTACATAATTCATTTCCCTCCAATGGCGCCCCAACATGAGACGCAAGTGGGCCACTTGAATTCCACACAATGTTCATACCTTATCCAGTCAACACATTTTCTCCTCAACCAACTCTATTCTAGGTCTTTCAGTGTAGGAAACAATCTGCTTTGATAGGCACTGCCAACAGAGTCTTCTTACTCTTTGCTACATCTTTTAAGTTTCCCCAGTACTTAGCAGGTGACCCACATTTCTTCTGCAGACTTCCACTGATAAAATGTGGTAGAATGTCAGCACATTGTATACCAGTTACCCATTCCAATACCATCTAGACTATCTTGTGTTTTATTTTAAAAATGAATCATAACCATTTATTAAATGCAATGTCATATTTTAAGGCCTCTTCTCTATTCCACTGCAAACCCTTTTGGGGAAGTGGATGTACAGCCTGTAGAGAAGACCGGGTTAGAACAAATCATTGCATTCAAGTCAGTTGCAGGAGGAAGCCTCTGACACTGATAGCTTCCTTCCCTGGGTCTCAACATGGAGAGGAAAGAGCGGTGGGAATCAGCTGAGTGTGTTTTGCCTTAATAGTCATACAAGGCAGTTCCCTTTGTCTGCTAAAGGGGGATTGGTAGGGAAAGAAAGGGGCATATGCCATCTTAGCCTTTACCTCCTACCTATAGAACATTATTATGACTATACCATAAATCATATAAAATCTTAGGACTTTAATGAATGTTCTTTAGACTTGGGTTACATTTAAATAACCTACTCAACCTAAGACATGGCCTGATACTCAGGAGATAATCCAAAAATGGTAACTAAATGAACAGCTAGATTTTAGGATTAAAAAAAAAAAAATTAACTACACATGGACTCACACACACACCTACCATGTCATCTGCCTCTCAGCTACCTTGCTTATGCCAGTATCTCTGCCTTGAATCTTTGCTGCCTTCCTCTTGTCTCTAAAATTGATCTCATCCTTCAAGGCCCCAGCTCAAGGTTTCACTTTTTCGGCAAAGAATTTGTTAGGCCATGCTGCTTTCTCAGTGTGGAGCTGCCTATATGTGTTTCTATCATTTATACTTCATAGTTTGACATAGTTGGTTTTGTTTTGTTTTTGGTTCATTTTTGTTAATGCTTATGTTTTTGTCTCTGGTCTATTCAGTAAGAGAACATGTTGCCAAAAGATATCGATAGACTGTATTTTTGACTTTAATAAAAGGCCCTAAACAACCAGAAATCCTGCACACTGTTGATAAATAGGTAATTTAAATAAGTATCTTAAGTGGGTGATAACTGATACTTTTCACAGTATTTTGGAAAACTCATTAGTAGTATCTACTAAGGCTAAAGATGGGCATATCCTGTGACTTAGCAATTAAACTAGAACCGTCCATTAGAACACAATGTGTTCTTCAGAAATGTTTATATATGTATATATGTGTTCTCCAAAATACATCGCCTAGAATGCTCTGGTACTACTATTTGTCATAGCTAAAAGTCAACAATTATGCATATGTCTTCAACAGTAATATACCTGCAAATAAAAAAAATGGGTAAATATAAAATGCATTTTTTTGTTTTAATTTTTTAGGGTATATTGGCTAAGACAACGATGTATACTCTAAACTTCATAGCAACCTCTCAAAAATAAAACAAAAAGTAATAATAAATAATAGAGAGAAAATAGAATCATAGCAAGACAGTACAAAAGAAGATAAGAAAACAGGAAAAGTATAAAACAAATAGCCCATAGATTGAACCAGAACAATTTTTTTAATCCTTTTTTTAATTAACATATAATGTATTATTATCCCCAAGGGTACAGGTCTGTGAATCATCAGGCTCGCACACTTCACAGCACTCACCATAGCATATACCCTCCCCAATGTCCATAACCCAACCACCCTCTCCCTACCCCCCTCCCCCCAGCAACCCTCAGTTTGTTTTGTGAGATTAAGAGTCTCTTATAAACTGGAACAATTTGATAAATACATTAATTGTAATGGTTTAAACCCATCAAGTAAAAGGCAAATTTTGTCAAATTTGATTAAAATTCAAGCCTCAACTATATGCTAACTACCAGAAAAATCATTTAAATGTAAAAACAAAAGGCGCTTGGCTGACTCAGTCAGTTAAGCATCCAACCCTTGATTTCAGCTCAGGTCATGAGCTCAGACTAGTGAGTTCAAGCCCTGCACCCCACTCCATATTGGGCATGGAATTTGCTTAAGATTCTCTCTTTCCCTCTCCTTCTGTCCCTCCTCACCCCACTCACACATGCCCTCGGTCTCCGTCTCTCTCTCTCAAACATTTACCAAGAAAGACAATATTTTGAACCATATAAAATGACTCAATAATTTTAAAGAATTGGAACAACAAAAAGTGTATTCTCTGACCACTATAGAATTCAACTAGAATAACAGAAAGACATCTGAAAAATCTGAAAATATTTGGAAGTTTAGCAATGCACTTCTAAGTGTCTGTGTAACAAAGAAGAAATTACAAGGGAAATTAGAAAAAAAAATTAACAAAAATGAAAGCAAGATATATCCTTGTGTGCTATCATTAAAATAGTGCTTTGGAGGGATATTTATTAGAATTAAATGCATGGAGGACATTAGGAGAAGGGAAAAATAAAGGGGGAGAAATCAGAGTGGGAGACAAACCATGAGAGATTATGGACTCCAGGAAACAAACTAAGGGTTTTAGAAGGGAGGGAGGTGGGGGGGGGGAGTAAGTGAGGCTTGGGATGGGTATTAAGGAGGGCACGGATTGCATGGAGCACTGAGTATTATACGCAAATAATGAATCATGGAACATTACATCAAAAACTAATGATGTACTGTATGGTGAATAACATAACACAATAAAAAAAGGGTATATTAAAGAAGAAAAAGAAATCAAGTCATTTATTCAAGTTTTAAGCCTAAGAACTAGAAAAAGAAAATTAAATTAAACCCAAACCAGTGAAGAAATGAAATGATAAAGATAAGACCAGAGAACTACAAAGCGGAAGCAGGAAAACCGTAAGTTGTTTGAAAAGTCAGTTTCTCGGAAGACAACAGCTTTAGCTAACCCAAACAGGAAGAAAGAGAGAAAATACTACACACATTACTTTTATCAGGAGTGAAAGAGTGGACTTCACTACAAATGCTTCAGATTTTAAAAGGTTGCTAAGAGAATATTATGAACAACTTTATACCAAGATATTCAACAACTTAAGTGATATGACAAATTCCTTGAAAGATACAAACTATCAAAACTTACTTAATCAGGAAGAATTAGATAATGCCAATAGTACGACATCTATTTTAAAAATTTAACTTATGGATATAAAAGCTTCCAAAAAAGAAATATCCAGAGCCGGGAGGCTTTTCTGGTGAACTCTATCAAACATTTAAGGAATTCATAACGTAGTTTATGTCAATTCCTCCAGAAAACAAAGAGGGTGGAAACTCAGTCCAACTTATTTTATGGGGCTTTGGTTTTGGTCATCACTATGAAATCTAGAAAAAATTTTCAAGAAAAAAAATACTTCCAGACCAGTATTCCTCATGACCATGAACACAAACTTAAAAAAAATTTTAGAAAACCAAATCCAAAAATATATAAATAGGATGTTACATCATGACTAAGTGGGATTGATCCCAAGAATGCAAAATTGCTTTAACATCTGAAAATCAACAGTGTAATTCACCATATTAACAGACTAGCAGCACCAACAAATAAACAATATGATTATTTTTAAGAGATGACAAAAAAGCCTTTGACAAAATCCAACATCTGTTGATCACTCAGTAACCTTCCTTAATCTGAGAAAGGGAATCTAAAAAACAGGACAAAACAACAACTTAAAAACTACAATACCAAACTTACTGCTGGAAGACTAAAAGTCTTCCCCCACAGAAAAAGAATGAGATTAGATGTCCATTCCCAATACTCATAAATTTAACATCCTACTAGGGTCCCAGCTAGGCAATAAGGCAAGAAAAAATAAAGAAAAGGTATATATATTGAAAAAGAAGAAGCAAAATTTTCTTTACTCACACACAGGATCATCTAGGTAAAATATTCTAAGAAATCTGTTTTTAAAAGCTAGTATAACTAATAACTTATAGGCTTCAAGTTCAATGATTTTAAAAATCAATTGCATTTCCACTTATTAGGAATAAACAATTATAAATGGAAATGTAAAAGGCATATCATTTACAACAACATAAGAATATAAGATACTTTAGGACACATTTAACAAAATATGTGCAAAGCATCACTGAGAGAAATTAAACAAATGAAGCAAAACACCATGTTCATATGCTCAATATTATTAAGATACCAATTATCCCTAAATTAATACATATGCTTAATGAAATTCTAATGAAAATATAACATAGCATTTTTGTAGAAATAGACAAAATATTTTAAATGGGAATTCTGATATGGAAATTCAAAGAACTCAAAATACCCAATTTTGTTTTAAAAAGGAACAAATTTGGAAAACTTACACTTTCTTTTTAAGACTTGTTATAAAAGTACAATAATCATAAGAGCATGGTATTGGCATGACGTTATACAAATAGTACAATGGAATAGAACTGAGTGTCCAGAAACAAAGACAGATGTATATAATGAATGAATTTTCAAGAGAGATGCCAAGACAATTCAATGGGAAAAGGATAACCTTCTCAACACAGGCATTGTAACAATTTCTCAGCCTTACATGAAAAACGAACCTCAATGCTTATTTTATATCATCAACAAAATTAACTAAAGCAGATAATAGTAGACCTAATATAATGGTTACACTTATTAAACTTCTAGAAGAAAACATAAGAGAAAATCTTGGTGCCATTCGGCTCTACTAAATCTGTTGGATAAGACAGAGATATTAACTAATACGACTATATATGAATTAGATTTCATCAAAAAAATTTTAACTGTTGTTCTTCAAAAGACTCCAAAAAAATGAGAAGACAAAGTACAAACTGGGGTAAAATATGTCCAAAACACCTATGTGACATAGAACTTGAACCCAAAATATAGAATTTTTACAACTCAATAATATGAAGACAAACAAACCCATGGTTAAAGTGCACAGAAAACAACTGAAGATACATGAATGACAAAAAAGCACGTGCAAATATATTCAACATCACTAGCCATCAGGGAAATGCAAATCAAAACACAATGAGATTCTACTACGCACTCATTAAGATGGCTGAAATTAAGAAGTTGAACACTATTGAGTGCTGGCAAATACGTGAAACCAGAAGTGCCTTATATTGCTAGTGGAATGTAAAATAGTACCGCCACTTTGGTTTTGTTGCTGTTGTTGTTGTTGCTGTTGTTGTTCAGTGGGGGTGGGATGGGAAGGATGATGAGTATGTCCTGCAAGTGATTATTATAGTGATGGTTACAATTTTGTGATTATGCTAAAAAACACTGAAGTATATACACTTCATTTTTTAATTTAAATTCAAGTTAGTTGACATAAGTGTAGTATTGGTTTGGGGAGTAGAATTTAGTGATTCATCACTTACATATAAAACCCAGTACTCATCCCAACAAGTGCTCTTCTTAATGCCCATCACCCATTTAGCCTATTCCCCCACCCCCACTTCCCCTGCAGCAACCTTTGGTTTGTTCTCTGTAGTTAAGAATCTTTTATAGTTTGCCTCCCTCTCTGTTTTTATCTGATTTTATTTTTCCTTCCCTATGTTCATCTGTTTTGTTTCTTAAATTCCACATAGGAGTGAAATCATATGGTATTTGTCTTTCTCTATCTGATTTATTCCACTTAGCATAATTCCCTCTAATTCCAGTCATGTTGTTACAAATGGCAAGATTTCATTCTCTTTTCCACCCAGTAATATTCCACTGTGTGTGTGTGTGTGTGTGTGTGTGTGTGTGTGTACACCACATCTTCTTTATCTATTTATCAGTTGATGGACATTGGGGCTCTTTCTGTAATTTGGTTATTGTTGATAATGTTGCTATAAATATTGGAGCGTATGTGCACCTTTGAATCAGCATTTTTGTATCCTTCAGATAAATATCTAGTAATGCAATTGCTGGGTCATAGGGTTCTTTTATTTTTAACTTTTTGAAGAAACTCCATACTGTTTTCCAGAATGGCTGCACCAGTTTGCATTCCCACCAACAGCACAAAAGCGTTCCCCTTTCTCTGCATTCTTACCAACATGTCCTTCCCTGAGTTGTTAATTTTAGCCATTCTGACTGGTATGAGGTGGTATCTCATTGTGATTTTGATTTGCATTTCCCTGATGCTGAGGAATGTTGAGCATCTTTTCCTGTATCTGTTAGCAATCTGGATATCTTCTTTGGAAAAGTGTCTATTCATGTCTTCTGCCCATTTCTTAAATGGATTATTTGTTTTGGGGGGGTTGAGTTTGATAAGTTCTTTACGAATTTTGGATATTAATCCCTTATCTGATATATCATTTGCAAATATCTTCTCCCATTCCTCTAGTTACCTTTTAGTTTTGTTGATTGTTTCCTTTGTTATTGCAGAAGCTTTTTATCCTGATGAAGTCCCAATAGTTCATTTTTCCTTTTGTTCCCCTTGCCTTGGAGACCTGTCTAGGAACAAGCTGCTGTGGCCGAGGTCAAAAATGTTGTTGCCTGTTTTCTCTTCTAGGATTTTAATGGATTCCCGTTTCACATCTTGGTGTTTCATCCATTTAAAGTTTATTTTTGTGTATGGTGTGAGAAAACAGTCCAGTTTCATTTTTCTACATGTTGCTGTCCAGTTTTCCAACACCATCTGTGGAAATTTTTTTCCATTGGACAGTCCACTGGACACTGCCTTTTTTACATTGGACATTCTTTCATGATTTTTTGAAGATTAGTTGACCATTACAGTCACTTTAGAAAAGAGTTTGGCAGTTTCTTATAAGTTACATGTACATCTACCCTATGACCCAGCAATTTAAATTTTTTTAAAAAAATACTGATACAGAAAATTATGATTAATCTCAAAAGCATTGTAATATACTGAGTGGAAAAGGCCAAACACAAAATACTATGTAAGGTATAATTCCATTTAAATGAAATTCTAGAACATGCAAAACTATAAGGGCCAAAAATAAATATTAGTGGTTGTCACAGGCTAGAAAGGAAGGAAATTAATGATATAAAAGCATGAAGGAATGCTTGAACGTGATCAAAATTCTCTACAGCATGATTGTAGTGATGGTCACATGACTGCATTTATCAAAACTCATCAAATTGTCTCTTTAAATTGGTGACCTTTATTGTATATAAATAATATTCAGTGAAGTTGATCAAAAAGTCTTCAAAGAGAAAAATTGTACACAAATATATGTAAGTACATCACACACACACGCGCACACACACACACACCACATACCTACAGATACACTTTTTGAATTAAACTTTACATCCATCCAGAATAAAGTGCCAATCACCCAAAAGATGATAGTCATAAAAATTATGTCTTTGATAACATTTTATACATACTTGTTTGCTTCCTTCCTTTGCACCCAGAAAAATATGATACTTCTATATTTTCTATACAATGGTATATGAAATAGTATCATCAGTTTCCTTGACAATCTACCCCAAAACTCTTACTCTAGTGCCTGATGTAAACCATACTGAAAAAAATAAAGAAATAAAAAATACCAAAATGCTCCATTTTTTAGATGGTTGATGACAAACTAATACTCAATTCGTATTTAAATATATCTTACTGGACTATTTCATTTAGCAGTTTGTGAAGAGGTTTTTCCATCTGATTGGATAACTCTTTCTTAAAGACAAAGTGAAAGCCATGGAGACTCCATCATCGTATTGTGACAAGAATGTACTCTTTTTCTTACAACATACAGGGCAGAATTCAAGGTTAAGGGTAGCATACCAAAGACTTGCTTCATGAGCAATTTTAATGGTAAAGGAACCTTGACTTTTGCTTCTTATATTACTTCAACTGAAACTGACCTTCAACATATGAAATTTCATTTTCACAAATAAATGGCTGGCCTGATGTCTTTTATTAGAATCACAAACAGTAATCAGCATGCTTTCAAGGCCACAATCTTTCTTTTTAATTCAAACTACAGATAATACGGATAATATAACGGAAGTCATGGGAGGGCACTAAAAGCTAAAGTAATCTTTGTTTCTTAAGAACACATAACTATTTACTTAGGGATCACATCATGCCACTTTCCAACATTATCAACAGTTATCATATTTATCCTGTTAACAGGATGGATTTATTGTTTGTGTATAATAATTTGGGCCCAAGCTGCATTGATGTGTTTTATGGCATGTAGTCAACACCCATATATTGCGAGTGTATCACCGCTCCATAAACTGCAGATGCCATCGTTGAAATGAATGAGCTCAAGTATCTACTGAGCTGTTTTTAATTATATGTTTATCTTTCCTCATTCCTTTGACTCACATTTTATTTATACCACATGTGGTTACATGTGGTATAGAAGCAATTTTAGGAGGTTTTGGAAAACCCTAAGCAATCATCTTATTTTACTCAGCAAAGCCACATTACTTACATTGACAGCAATTATGTCTCTATATATCATAACATTCATACAATCTCGGGTCCCTTCCAACCACACGATTTCCATTTGAATTCTCCTAAAGACAGAAGACTTTTAAATGAAGCTTATTCATCAGTCTTAAAATTTTTAATGATTCTCTTAATTGTGTTCATAGTTATAACCGTGACATAATATCTAAACCTAATTATTTAATTATGATATGTCATCCTATGCAAAAAAGAATCACAAATATTTGCTGAAATTTTTTAAATCATCATAGGAAATAATTGCCTGTGGATGCCATTTGAACACCTACGCTGATTAATAGAGTTTATCTATATGCATAATACCTTTGTTTTGACTTCACAGAGGCTGGAAAGATGGCACAAATTAAAATTCCCCGCTGCCCTAGAGCCCCAAAGCCAGGGATTCTCAAGAGCCAATGTGGTCATTTTCCACCTGGGTAGCTTTTGGCTCATACTTTCCAACCTCACTCTATGCTGGTTGCATGTGAGAAACTTCTGGCCTTAGTTTCTCTGATGTGTACTCCAGCAGCTCATGGAATGGAAGCCCCTCTCCTGTATCCTCCTGGTGACCAGGGGCCCTGATGCAAAAGCTGCTTTCCTGACATCTGCCCTAAAGGCCAGGACTTAAATTACGAACTGTGGCTCAACGCCTCTCAGCATCTATGACAATGAATGCTAGGCTTTCTCTTCTGCTCTTACCCTAGTCTCCTCTGGACTGAAACCTCCCCATCCACACCTGAATGTACAATGCCCTTCAGCCATCTTACCTTTATGCCTGTGTCCCTGTACCACCCGGTCCAAACTTCTGCTTCCCCCAGAATCCCTTGCACACAAGCCCACTCGCGTCATGCCAGCGGCTTAGAACTAACACGCTGCCCCGTATTCTCGTTTCCCTCTGGGCAGTTAATTTCTGCATATAAATAACAACCATTTTATCTAAATTTTTCTGTGTTGGTTCTGCACCTAGTATCATGAATAAAATATTGCCGGGATGACTTCGGTAAGAGAAGGCATATTCTCTAGCTTTAAAACTCAGCATTGTCTAATTAGGCAGAATATCTGATTTAAGAGAAGTTTAGGACTATGCGTTTTTATCACAGGACGGGGCCCTTGGAAAAATCTAACAGGTTGTCTAGAGATGGCAGAGATTAGCAAACAGTATTGAGACATTCAGAATAATTACCATTACAAATCCACTTACATACTTGCCACTTTGGACAGGTGAAGGGTCAAGGGCTTGCCAAACAATTGTTTCCAACCCATCCAGACAGCTGGATATAGCCAGGCTCACATGCAGGATTTAGTCCCCATCAGACTGGCTGTCACTTACACTCATAACACTGGCTCGAGACCTGTCTACTTCAGCTCACTTGCTATAAACCAGATATACGCACCCAACAGAGCGCGTGGGGAGGTAGGCTTCTCATGGGACATATTTCATCACAAAATGGAAGCCATACATGCCTTCTGATAAACATTCTTGACTCTTTGGAGAAAGAATCTCAAAAGCACTGATGGTTTGTTTCAAAGCCAGGAAAGCAGCCAGTTGAAAGCATTAGCTTTGCTCCCTTTTGTTTTTTTAAGAATTCAGTGCAAGCCTAAATCTGAATTTATAATTCTAGGGGGTGGGATTCATCATTTAGAACTATGCATAGGGCCTTCGTTGTCTCAAGCATCTCTGAGAGCTCATTTTAATTTCAGAAAAGATGGAAACATGTCAACGTCCAAGTTCGCACATTTGTTGCTTCATTGAACAGCTATTTATTCCTATGAATTCTGTGCCGGGCACTATTCTAGGTGTTGGGAATATGGCAGGGGGATAAGAACAGATAAAATGCTATCTTCTTGGATCTTAAGTTCTGGTAGAGAAGAGTGACAATGAAACAGAATTCATACATGACAGAATGACAGGCGATCATATCGGTATCATAAAGAAGTAAAAAGAGGGCGCCTGGGTGGCTCAGTAGGTTAAAGCCTCTGCCTTCGGCTCAGGTTATGGTCTCAGGGTCCTGGGATCGAGCCCCGCATTGGGCTCTCTGTTTGGCGGGGAGCCTGCTTCCTCCTCTCTCTCTGCCTGCCTCTCTGCCTACTTGTGATCTCTGTCTGTCAAATAAATAAATAAAATCTTAAAAAAAAAAGAAGTACAAAGAGGGTATAAGCTAGGTGAGGGAAGGGGGCAATATTATAGCTAGGACACTCCGGAAAGGCTTCTCTGAGGAGCTGACAATTGAATAGAGACCTACGTGCCTGAAAAGAGTGACCTAGATTAACATCAGGAAGAGGAGCCTTCCAGCAAAAGGAAGAGAAGGACCAAAGTCCCTGAAACAGAGAAAAACAGCCTTCATCGGTTCAGGGAGAAGCAGGAGCCCCATGTGTCTGGTGCTAAGGCAGCAAGGAGAGAGGTTAATACTCTCCAGCATGGTCATTTCATAGCACATTAATTTTTTTTTTTTTTTTTTTTGCCTTAGCATGCAGAGAAAATGCTGCTTTAAATCAAGACTTTCTTTCCTGACCTCCAACCTGCCTCAGAGTCACCTTTGTTTGAATTAATTATTTAATCACTTTCATCACCCATGACTTCAAGAACCGCCTTGTGTTTAATTCAAGACAGTTGGCTTTCCCTTTGAAGACAGATTAAAAACGGAGTGGCAGAATAGAGAGGTGGTGTCTTAAGCTTCAGGCGGCTTCAGAGAAGAGCAGGGCAGGCGGGGGTGGCCCTGGTGTTTTTCCTTTGATTCACAAGAGCTGTTTAGATACTGGCAGTGACAAGCTCCAAATTCACCCAAGTGACAATGTTCACTTCACAGAACAGGGAGCCTGAGCTAATGTAATAAATAAATAAATCCGGGGTGGAAACCACACCTGCCCAATACCCATCATTGTGCCACCAAGGGGTTCTGGAGACAAGAGAACTGGGGAGTGGGGGGAGTAAGCTGGGTTTGAAGGAGGGCAAAACCCCGTCAGCCAAGCCTCCTTCGCTGGCCACTGTGTGATCTCCCTGCTGCACCACTGTCTGCTTGATCTGATCTTATTATTATTATTATTATTATTATTATTATTAGACAGCTGTGATCTTCTCCCTTCAAACCCTTGTCACCACCGTTGGCAGGAATGTAAGTGATATGATTAGGGAACATGGCATCTTGTGTAATCGGTCATAATCACCATCTGAGGGTTTCAGGAACACTACACCCACTTCTAGGGCTGCCCGAGAGCAGCGCACAGAACGACGGGAGCTGCGGCGCACAGAACGACGGGAGCTGCGGCGCACAGAACGACGGGAGCTGCGGCGCACAGAACGAC
>NW_019154113.1:8558056-8568664 GCF_002288905.1 Enhydra lutris kenyoni
AGGGGTTGCTTACATGTCTTCACCTCCTGCTTACACACCTTTTATCAGCCACTGCATCCAACCGCTCGCCCTTGACCCAAACAGGCCCTGCCTACAGGAAAAGTCTCCTCCAAGCGTGCCTCTCTGGGGAAATCCATACATTGGGAATCCTTCCCTTTTTTTACGGTAGATGCGGCATGAAAACGTTCCACTGCCTCTGTCGAGGCGTTCTGCGTCAGGGACTTTTCCAGATAACGGAAGAATTTACCTGTAATTATTCAAATAATTCATCTGGCAAAGCGAATTCCCTGAAATATTTTAAAACAGGTTTTCATTGTCACTTGAAAAACGGATGGCAAACCTTCCTCTTTTCTCTGAAATTAATATATTATGATTTAACGGTACCTCAAGGTCAAAGGAATCTCATTGTTTCGTATGAAATGATAGAATAAAGTCCCCGGGATTTTTAAGGATTAGGGCTGTTTGCTCCTTAGAGGAACAGTTTATGCAGGAAAAACCCAAAGGGGACGTTAGCTCCTCCCCTCTCCACTCTCTGACCTTGGACAAGTTGCTTAACCTCTGTGAACTGGCTTCCTCCTTTCCAAGAAGGGACACGATGAGATCAGTTTCTCAGAGTTGTCTCATGCTAGTTTGTGCTAGTCAACATTCTTAGCTGCAAAGGAGAGATAGGGACTCTGGGTACTTTCAGTGGAGAATAAGCATTTGGGAAGGGAAATATGGAAAATCAGACAAGGAAAATGAGGAGGAACCAAGAAGCTAGGGAGCAGAGAGGACACGAGAACCTAGGCTGCTTGTTGTCCAATTAGAAGACCTCACTAGACACGCCACCGTCAGATTTTTGCAGCGGTGATGGGGCAGAATGGTGATGTCGACGGATGTCTAGCTGTCTCTCTGTCATCTCACATGCTTCTGCAGCCTCAAAACCCACAGCACAGAGATACTCCAAAAGAAGAATGGGTTCAGCTGCTGGAAAGACAATGAACCTCCTACAGAATGAAAAGGGGGATATACAGTAAGCCTCTCTCACGGTACCTGGCACATAATTACGGTTTCAATAAATATCGCTTTTCTACTTCCAAGCCTTTTTCTTAGCTTGCTGATTACCAGCTGGCTCTTCCAAATCTCCCTTTCCCCTCCAAAATTATTACTTTTTATTGACCTGAGCTGGTAAACCAGATCACTAAAATGGTCCGAATAGCATAAAAACTAAAACATTTAGCTTCCGAGTGATCCCATGAAACATTTTGAGCAAAGTAAAGAACTAAATGAATTTAGAATATTTACAGATATTGTAGTTATGTTAGACTTAGATTATGGGTTTCAGAGCGTTGAAGTGTGCCGTTAGTGAGATCTGGAAAGATGAAGTGTCACACTAGCCAATTTTTGTTCTTCCCTTTTATTCCCTTAAAAGAAGTCATTGGAGAGTCAAGACAGGCAGGATTTCTGTGTTCTACTGCCTCTCTGAGTCCCAAGCTGGAGTGACTTATCTGGAGTCCCTTACCTGGAGAACCAGAGAACAATTGTGAATTCCATACAAGATAACAAAGAAGCAAAGCCCCCTGCCCATAGCCTGGTACCTAAATGGGTAAATTTTCATCAGATGCTTCTCCCTCTTTGAATGTGCAGAGATCTTGCTTTTTTCTCTCTATACCTGTGGGGTTTTAAAAATCCCCATGCCCAGACTATGCCCCAGACCAATTATATCAGAATCGTCGGAGGAAGGATCCAAGGCACCAGTACCTCCAACAGGACTCGGGTGACTGTTACAGGCAGCCAGGTTGGGGAGCACAGTTTTCTACTCATTCATTCCTTCTCACAGTTGCACTGAATACCTGTGATCAGTGGCGCATGAGTCCCATCTTCAGCTTTCACAACGTTTATCAACTCTGTATTTTAGCTACTTCTAGGCAGTCACTATGCCCACCATTACCTGAAATTCAGTAGCTTCACATCTAAGTAAGCTTCCTCCCGGGCCTACATAAGATTACACTAATTCATCTTCAAATCTCCCCTCTCTGTGCTTGGCCTCACCACTCTCCTGGCCACCAGGGCTGGGAATCATAGGTTTTCATTTTCTTCCCATCACCTAAGGAATCATCAAGTTTCTTCTTTGCCACATGCCTCTAATCAAACCAAGTTTTTCAGCACCATATCCCAGCTCTAGCACATCAGACTGAGACTTCTCTCTTGGTCCCCAAATCTTTGTACCCTGACTCCAGATTAAACTTCACTTCCTTTCTGACACCTCCTATTGTTGATCCATCGTGAGCCTTCACATCCCATTGGATAAATTCCAAATTCCTAGTCATGGCAAGCAAGTTCTTCGTAATTTGCAAAAACCCTATTTTACTCAACCTACCAGTAATCCGTCTATTAATCAATTCATAATCATTATTGATTAGTAGATACCAACCAACATCCCCCCCCCCCTTATGCACCAGTTCGATGAGAGGGTTCAAAGATTCTTGGCAGCCAAAGTAGAAATCTAATCCTACAGTGAGGAAATGGACCTTGTATGGGTGTGGGTGTGAGCTGCTCACCCCGCTGAGTGGAATCAGCTCCCCTAGAACACTAAGATCCTTCTAGAAATAGTCTCTTGCTCCCCACCATGGAATCCCAGAGTGAACTGAATACAACTTGCCCAGGTTTGCTACTGAATCACATATTCTTTGTAAATCAATCAATAAGTAGATAATAGATCCATAGATACCAATATAGATGAAGAAAGAGAGAGAAATCTGCCCCAGTCAAATGTCCCTTTAAAAAAAAATTCTTCATAAAATTGGGAAACTCACTAACTTGTTCTAAGCACTACTATCTGCCAAACATATTCACTTTTTTCAGCTACTTTTATGCCAGGTTGCCCTCATTTTATAGGTGAGTAACAGATTTCCTGTAGTTAGGGAACTAGTTCTCACAGTTAGTTAAAGCCGGGAATAGAATTCAGTTCTGTCTCCAGACACAAAATCAGAGCCATTTGAGCTCCAGGGCCCACTGAGCTCTAGAGCTGGAAAGAATCTTGGAGATGCCAGTCTGATGTTCTCATCTCACTGATGAAGAAACAGGTTAACTAAATTTTACATGGCCTTGCACAATGGAAATGTCAGAGCCAGAACAGGAACTGGGGTCTCCTGTCTCCCCTGAGCTTTTGCTTCCACAGCTGACAGAATCTCAAACAAATCCAGGCCCGTCGCCCCACCTGACCTCATGCTATTCTCACCACCTCAAAGTGCCCTTGGTTTTCGCCTTTTCTTACTCAAATCCAACCCCTTGCTCCAAAGCCATCCTAGAACTTTCCTCCATAAGCACACTATGTTCCTCTGATTCCTCCTGGGTTTGATCTGAAGTGATCCCGCCTGTATTTGCCATGTCACTTTTTAATCACGTAACTTCTGGCCTCATTTCCTACTCATTTATTATGAAGACCTAATAAGATTTTACAGGCTTTCCGCAGAAGCCATCCGATTTTTCCTGAGGTTCCCCACAACATCCGTAATCCCAGAGGTCTTGTGAGGGACGGAGTGGGTGCTCGATAAATGCATGCCAAATTAAATTAAATTTCTGTAATACTAAGAGTCCCGATCCTCAATAACAGATGCTTCAGGGGGAGCCTGGTGGTGGGCACGTATGGCATGGAGCACTGGGTGTGGTGCATAAACAATGAATTCTGTTACACTGAAAAGAAATTAAATAAAATAATAATGATAATAATAATAATAATAACAATAATAATAGATGCTTCAGCCCCCTGCATTTATTTTTTGAGTTGTATTTACATCTGAGCACTTCTCAGCATATTCAATGAACGCCGAAGACTAAGGTTAAGACTCTTGTGTCCTCCATGGTGTTGAGTGACCAGAAGGCCAGGGATAGCTGACAGGTCTGTTTTCATAAGTCCTCTTCTTAAAACTGCCTTAAAATATTAATGTTGTTTCATTTTCAACTATAAGTGAGTCAATGTTTTTGTATCAATTCCAAGATGGGTGGTTGAAAATGTACTTTCCAGAATTGGGTTGCTACAGGTCAAGGCTTAAAAGAAAAATGTGTGTATGGATAAGTAGTTAGAGATTAAATCTGTAAACAGCCCTCCATTTGCTAATGCTCTTTTGTCCTCTTGGTTTTCTATTTTGCAGCAAAATAACTTGAAGAATGTGGTGACATCCAAGTGTACAAATGCAACCTATAAAATTGATTTAAGTGAAAAATAGGTTTGAAGGTAGCAATTAGGGTAAGAGTCAACAGATAATATAAAAAAAAATATATAAGGAGAAGGACTAATACCTAGCAACAAAATTCTGCAAATTCCAGCAGTTATATTTTTTGCTCTGAGACGCTCACATGCTTCATCTATGTGGACAACAGCTCGCGTCCCTTCCCTGTCTGTGTCTCTAGCTCTTCACAGAAAGTATTAACTACCTGCCTCAAGCTTATACTAGGAAATTAACATAAGATATTTTCATTTGACCGTGATCACATGAAGCCCTCTCTAATCTCATTTGGCACATTACCCATCAGATTTATGGAAATTCTCAATGAACTCTGACACTGAAGTGTAACAATTGCATAAACTGTATGTGAGATGTGGCTGTGGTGTTCACAAGGTATGCCCTTGACCTTGGCTACTGACTGAGTCTTTGCTGGGTCTACCAGTCAGCCTGGAATCCAAAATGAAATGTGCGGTAAAACCAGGCTTCCAAATACACGGCACTGGGGCTGATTAGAGGGAGAGGGCTGATTAGAGGGAGAGGGGTAAAAGGAATTAATAATGAGGGGAATTAAGATAGCCAGAAACTGCGAACAGCAGGGATCCTATTTCCACAGAACTTGAAAATAAAGTAACAATAGAAAGGGTAGTCCTCTAATTAAATAATAATTTTTTTCCTCTTTAATGGTGTCCATGTTATTTAATGCCTTGACTTCTTCAATCATTTGAACCATAATTTCAACATAATTATCAAAAGGAAAGTTGTCAAACTTAACAAGCTCATGATCTGACCATAGTATTATGTCACAGATGGGGGGAAAAATGTTTTTAAGCTATTTGGCAGCAAGGTGCACGATAATAAGATGGATATTTGAAACCATGTTGGTAAGCTTCAAACAAGGCGTGCTTTGCAACCTTATCATCTGCCACAGCTCTGAGGTATTAGAGGGGGGCGGGGAGGGGAGAAATCACAGAAAAAAATAATTATGAATTTCCTTCAAACCAAGCAGTATTATCATCTGAAGGGAGCACAGGACAGTGTCTGTAGTTACTCAAGGAGTACAATCTGTGTTGTCAAATATACATATTTTTCTTCCTAAAAACTAATGCAGTTTGGAGCACTAAGTCAACCCTGCTTATCTGAATTCTTGCTCTGCTGTTAATTAGCAGGTGTCTTTAGGAACATTGCTTAACTTTATTACACCTTAACTGCTTATTTGATAGACCTACCTCACCTCTTAGGGTTTGCATGAAGATTAAAATTGCATAATGTATACAAAGTGCTTAGTCCTGGACCTAACCTATATTTAGTGCTCAAAATATTGTTAACAGCCTCTCCCCCGCCGCCTCCTCCTCCTCTTTCTTGACACATCTCCTCTTCAAAATAAGAACTTCTCCTGACTCCTTTTCAATACATGTCTTTGAATTCTACTTTGAATTTTTCCATTATTTAAAATATACTTTATTACTGATTTCTAGAATCACTGCTGGTTGATGTTGGAAGACCTGTTTAGTCCCAACAGATGAGGAGATGGGAGTTCAAAAAATAAAAGTAGATAAATAAATGACACACCCAAGCAGTAACCCCACGATTTACTGTTTTCTAAAATGATGAAAGAGCTGACGTCACTCACATCTACACTTTGTACCAAGTAGGCTTCCATTGGTCACTATAAATTATTCTGCTGTCTGGAGGATCTCCTGAAATAGATTTTTCTAAGCTACCTGGAGTGCTTTGTTAAACAAACATAACTACTTATTTTTCTTATTGAACAATCTTGTTTGAACTCTTTTGGTTTTTGTTTTTGAATTTAGAGGCAAGGCCCAGAAGTGTTGAAGCCAACTCCCCATCAGAATCACCATTTTTAGAACTTTCTAGAAAATACTGATTTCCCAATCTCATCACTTCCAGGACGTGCAGTGTCTGTGACTCTGAATATTTACAGCTTTGTCTCTGGTGATTCCAGGTCTAGGGCAATCTCTGGGAAATGTTGATAGAATAAAACATCTTCTAAATATGATGGTGTACAATTGTGGAGTGCAATGGAAAGTAGGAAGTTTTCTAGGCTCTAAATAGGTTTTTTGTTATTATTAACTCCTTTACCAATAAATATTCTAAAGATATAGCATACTTTTTTTCATAGTATACAAATATATGTGTATATGTCTAACTAGTATTTTTCCACTCACAGTATTTTTAATTCCATATTGACACCTGCTGCCTTCCTAGTTTTATTGCTATTTCGATAATCTCGCTATTTGAGGATTACTTCTTTTGCCAAACTTCTATAATGCCCCCACAACTTACCAGTCTTAGTTGGCTTTGAAAACAACTCCTTCTAAAATATCATCAAAAGCCCATGTGGACATATACACATTTCTTGTATAATTAATTAAAAATAACTTCAGCTTAAGAATTTCCCATCATGGGTGCCTAGGTGGCTCAGTGGGTTGAGCAACTGATCAGCTCTGGTCATGATCCTGGAGCCATCTGGATGGAGTCCTGCATCGGGCTCCCTGCTCAGCAGGGGGTCTGCTTCTCCCTCTGACCTTCCCCCTCTCATGCTTACTCGTTCTCATTCTCTCTCTCTCTCAAATAAATAAATAAAAACTCTAAAAAAAAAATTCCCACCACCCTTGCAATAAACAAAGACAATTTAGGGTCACAAAGCCAGTCTCTGAACTAGAAATTATAAATTTGTAATGTAATACTTGTGGCAATTTCCAAAAATACACTTCTATAGAGATGTTTAGATCATTGAAGAAGATGTGGACATACTTCCTGTGGCCTGAAACCCATCATGCACTTTTTTATCTCCCTTTAATCTTGATTATAATCCATTTTCTACTGAATTTCTATATAATTTAAGAAACTCCCCCTCCCTTACGTGCCCGCATAGTGAGCTGGTTCAGAGATTCCTGGCAGCCAAAACAGAAATCTAATCTTACAGTGAGGAAATGGACCTTGTGTGGGTGTTAGCTGCTCACCCCACTGAGTGGAACCAGCTCCCCTAGGACACTAAGACCCTTCCAGAAATAATCTTTTGCACCCACAATGGAATCCCAGAGGGAACTGAATGCATCTTCCCCAGGTTTGCTACTGAAGGATCAGCCCAATGTAGCTTCACAGGCAAGACAGCCTCCTGCTGTTGAAATCATTTGTTAGAAAAGTGGTTATAGGTATCAGGGCTAAGCAGCACCCACACAGAAATAAGGGAGTGCCTCTTTGATAATTCTAGGGAAATATTAAATGAAGACTTTGTTTTATATTTTGTGTTAGCCCTTTGCTATTACTCTTTAATGCAATGAAACAAAGAAACATGGATAAGACACTGTAATGGAGTTTGAGCGAGTGTCCTGGGAATGCAAGGTTTCTTTCCTGCTATAATTGCATTACTGGTGCTGTTCCATTCAGCATAAATGTGGCTACTAGTATTCATCTAAAAGATGCCCTAAGGCTTAAACCTTCCCCAAGTGGTGAGTAAGGATGGTGGGAATGTGGTTGGGGAATTTAAAACCCACTCAAACATCATTAATTAGAAATTCCCTGATGAAATTAAACCTTTGTATTTTGTTGGGATCATTTCTCGACATTCTGAGTAATTCTGTTGTTCTTTTTTCTTTTAATTGCAGCATCCTCAGAGCCATGTTTTTAAGCCTACGAAATTTCTTTAAAAAACTCACCAAATGAGCCATGTCTTTGCACAAACATCCAAAACTATTAGATAAATAAGTAGGAAATTTTTATAGAATTTTATACTCAAGTGGCTTTGCTGTACCTAGCTCCAAGGCCTGAGGCAAGACTTTCAACCTCCAAATCCATTGTCATCGCTGAATACATCAGGCAAATGGGTGGGATCATGTGCCATGGGCATTCATGGATGTCAGGGGCATTCATGATCTGAGAGCAGAGTAGCATGCAGGGACGGGGGTGCTGCCATGCCTACAAAAGAATAAGAATTATTTTAGCTAATTTTCATTCTATTTTAGCTTCTGTAAATTTCCAGCCCAGAAACAGAGGGAGGTAATAGAGACTGGAGAGTTCAATATTCCTTGCCAAAGAGGTCAGCAGCAATCCATTGACTTCATAAAATCCATCGTAATTGTCACCTGGAAGCTGGTCCCTGAGATCAGTTTTTGATCTAAAGCGTTTTTCCATAGATGTCTCCATAATCAGCTGCAGTCTGGGTTGTCTCATCTATCCCGATACTTAATTATATTAATACTAGTTATTGGCTATTTAGAGCTGTTCATTGTTACTTACTAGTTGCTATGGTTTTCTGAGTAGATAATACAGGGAAGGAACTGTGCTAATCAATTTCCATATCATATCTCAGTCTTCACCATAACTCTCTGAGATGGGTATCATTCGTCTCCCATTTTGCAGAAGAGGAACCTGAGAATAGGGAAACTGAGTAACTCAGGTCACATATATAATAAGAGAAAAAACTGGGAGGTCCAGCCCAGGACCATAGCAAAGACTCAGCATCTCCTGACACAGTTTGTTCAGAACTAGGCTCAGCACATTACAGTTTCTCTCTCTCTCTTTTTTAAATTAATTTAATTTAATTAATTAATTTAATTAATTTTTATTTAATTCTTTTATTTGAGTATATAAATCTAGATGAATGCATTATAGGACATGAGATCAACTACTCCCTTGAATATTACTGAATTGGAAGTCACACAGAAGTTGGTGAGGCTTAGAATTATAAAAAGGTGCTCATCTCATTGTCCAACTAATGAACTACAGATGCTGAAGACAGAAGCTGTCCCGTCCGTTCACTACTGACATCCACACATGTACCCAATTCCAGAATACACTTAATAAAAGGAATATCTCTTTTAACAGCTTTCAACTCATCAGCCAGTTTCATTCCTCTTCTCTCCCATGGCTTCATGAGGATACTTAGCTTGGAGACCACAGCTTATATTAGAGACCCTGACGGTGGATCCAGGAACTCCCAAAGCTTAGTTATCAACTGTTACAAGGAAACCAGTCCAGCGGTGAAGTCAAAAGTGCAGTTGTCTGGGAGCCAGGAGAATTGTCTCCTAATCTTGGGTGGGTGACCTTTGGCAAATCACTTGGTCCCTTGAGGCTCTAGAGATTGTATGTTTTTATTTTCCAGGTAGATGTTTCTTCATGAGGCAATTTAAATAGCTCCCCCCACCTTTTTTTTTTTTTGGTAGCAACTGCTGACTCAATAAAATAGTAATTAGAAAAGAAGGTTTTTCTGTACCCACCTCTGACACGATAGTCTGAGAATAAGGATTGCTGTCTTTATTAGATAACTAATTAAAGCAGCAAGCTAATTTCGAGTGTCAGAACATTGTACGTATGTGTTCAGGGTTGCGTATTATAGAGATCTTGAGTATAACTGCTATCACAGAAACTAGTCATTTCATCCAACAAAAGTAAAAAGAAGATTTACCTATACTAATATTAAATCCAAGATCTGTTAAAGTGATAATGTCAGTTGGATTTTATATAGTTTTTAAATTCTGTATTCTTTCCAAAAAATGACATTGATTGGTTGGGGGGGATGTGTCTTTCTTTAGTAGAAACAGAGTATTTGTACAAGTGAAAAATTGGGGTTAAAGAAAGCTAGTGAGGAGCTTAAGCTGTGTATCTTCAGGCCAAGCAACTGGGCCAGGTTTCCAGATGTTTTGGCAGTGATCACTCTCTGACGCAAAGACTATGAGGTGGGATGCCAAGGTCAATGGGTTCACCCAAAAGTCTTGCTGGTGGGCTTGGGTAAACATGGCTGCCCAGATGCTCAGGCAGAGCCAAAACGGGTATAAACTCTTGGCATGTAGCCACTGGTTCTAGTCACTTAGTGGAGCTAAAATGAAAGAAAACGGTAAAAGCATTCATAATGACTTCACTGTTGTGGTATTTTCACCTTTGGAGTTAAATATATATGTTTGTACAGTTTGATATTTTACAACCAACATATCTTAATTTAATCATTAAAAGAGGACAATAAAGATATCGACAGCACTTTACAAATGATGTCTTATTTGACTCATTCATTGCAATAAATAAATACTGAGCCAGGCTTGGGCTAAGGTCCTAGAAATGCAAAAATGAAAATGACCAGCTTTTGCCTTAAAGAACCCTACAGATTTTTTTTAACCTTTTCAAAATATAATACATCTTATACTTTTCTCAAAAATCTACACCCAAAAAAAAATAAATAAAATAACAATAGCTCAACAGGTTGGGGAACTCTGCCAAGAGAATCTTTAGACAAAAACAAACAAACAAACAAACAAGCAAACAAATAAATAATAAATCTTTTCCCCAAACTTTTCCTTTCCCCAATCCCAAAATAGAATTACCCACAAGATAGATTATCTAGGGCGCCTGGGTGGCTCAGTGGGTTAAGCCGCTGCCTTCGGCT
>NW_019154113.1:8569064-8633724 GCF_002288905.1 Enhydra lutris kenyoni
ATTATTCAACCATGAGAAAGAGAGAAATCCTGCCATTTGTAACAATGTGGATGAAACTTGAGGTCACCATACTAAGTGAAATAAGCCAAACAGAGAAAGGCAAACACCATATGATCTCACTCATGCGGAATCCAAAAAAGTCAGACTCAGAGAAACAGAGAATATAGTAGTGGTTACCAAGGCCTGGGGATGGGGGAAGTGGGAGATGTTTTCCAAAAGATATAAAATTCCCGTTAAAAGCTGGATAAGTTCTGGGGATCTGATGCACAGCAGAGTGATTATAGTTAATAATACCATATTATATACTTGAGAGTTGCTAAGACAATAGATCTCAAATGCTCTTGCCACGAAAAAGAAGTGGTAATTATGTGATATGATGGAGATGGTGGCTAAACCTCTGTTAATCATTTTGCAAGATATGTGTGTATCAAACCCACAGCTTGTATACCTTAAACTTCCACAATGCTATATGTCAACTGTATCTCAATAAAGCTGGCAAAAATAAGAAGAGGAAATGGTCTGGGGAGTCGGACCAAGGGGAAGAGCTATAAGGAGAGCCTGAGCAGAGGTCGATAAGGCTGAGCAACACACAGAAGTTCATGAGGGCAGAACGGCAACAACCCCTGGGTGAAGGGTAGGAGGTGGGGGAGCTCATCATAAAGGGACATTCAGTGGGTGATGGGAAACCAATGGAGAAGGAACCAATATAGAAATGACTCTTCAGAAAAGACTCATGGATAGGCATGAGTGGAAACTGGAAGGCGAGGCCAAAGAGCCACTGCATTGGTTTGATTCTGGGCCAGATTGGGGAGGTAGTGGCTGGGGTCAAGGGGTCCATTTCTGTATGTCTGAAGGATAGAGCGGATAGGGCTTGCTGATGAAATGGATGTAGAGAAAGTTGGAGAGAGGGAAGAATCAAGAATGACTTGTCTGTTTTGTCTAATTCATTGAGTGGATGGTGGTGCCATTTATTAAGACAGGGAAGATTGGAGGAGAGTAGGGTAACCTTAACCCTAACCCTAATCCTTTGTAAACTCAAACAGAAAACACTGATAAAGTTATGCCACAGGATTTCAAAATTGTCATCTCTGCTCTTAATAATTACAGAGAAACATCAGTTACTCCAAATAGAATAGAATAAAGACCTCGTTTCCTTTAGAAAATTTCACCCTGATAGGCCCCTCATGAAATTTCACCTGTTATGTTGAAATGGAGTTGATAGTTTCTATCAGGACCCTCTTAAGCTCACGGTGGAGTGTTCCCTGCAGCAGCTCATGTATTAAAATTGGAACAATGCAGAGAAGATCAGCATGTCCCCCCACCCCCACCCCCATCCCACACAAGAATGACACACTAGTGGTGGAAAACCCATATCCTTTTTTGCACCACCCATATCAACGTTTTTAAAACTTGGAATCTAAATTAAGATGTCTTTCTTTGGTCTTTTCAAGTGTCTCTTTCCCTTGAAGTTTTAATTAATTATCGACTGTTTTTTTAATGTATTTTATGGCTTCCATATTATTTTTTGTAAGAAATTTAAATTGATATCTTAGAGAGTCCAAAAATATACTGTAAGTGCCTGAAAGATTTAGCATAATATTAGACATATACTTTTTTCCAATGAGATGTAAACACACACACACACACACAATAATTTTACATTTTTATCAAAATAAGGAGAAAAATCTTTCTTGAAAAACATAGTATACTTTTCCACCTATGGTGACATAAAATTTGTGTCTGTTTTGTGATCTGTAAGTTTCAGATTTTAGGTATTTTTACATTCATTGATCACTATAAACATAGATATCTCAAATCCCGCCATTTGAGGACTTGAGGATCCTGACACATTTACTGACGAGTTTCAGTTGTTCATTTTCCGTTTGTTCTCATAAATTAAAAAACAGAACAATGTGGTTTAATAAAATAGGGCTCGTGATTCGTTGTAGGTTATCTTGAACATTTGCTTCTGCTCAGAACATCAGTGAATTATTTTTCTAGATGCAGATAGAAAGGTAGTGTCATGATAGTGGACATAAAACCCAGTCTCAGTGATCTTGGGCACTTCATCTACCTCCTCCGGTGGCTATGCTTCTGTTCCATCCTCCATGGGACAGTTGGCAGATTAACTCAATGGTATGTGAGTGTCAGGCACAGGGTGGGCACCCAATATAGGGAGCACATTTCTATGGCGCTTTTCGTGAATGCAGATGTGTTTGTGTTGTGAAGAACCCAATGAAGGTGTTTAGGCTCTAGATAAGACAGCCAGAGTTTAGAAACAGTTTCTGGACTTTATTAACACACGAAACCTCTCGTTAATCTACACTAGGTAATATTAACTTTCAATTAATTAAAAACCCGACTGTGTATTAAAATGCCTTACTATTTGATTAATGGAAATAGATTAGAAGGCAATGTTTTGTCGTACTAAAGGTGCTTTCCATCGCACAACCAGAGAGAGAGCAAATGACAGGGGACATCATCTAAACAAAAATCAGCAGCTACTAATGAGGCTTGTTAGTGATGCTAATCTATGTAAATGTTATTAATTGAGAACATCTATCTTTTATCTCCAACATTTGGTAATCAGGCAATTAAAACACAATGACATTCCGGGTGGTTGTTCTTCCTGGGTTGGGTTTTTTGGGGGGGGGGGATTTTGTTTTGTTTTGTTTTTTTTTTTAAGTGATCAAAGAGTTCAGAATAAGAAAAAAGAAAGTCCCTTATCAAGAGGTAGGCCTTGCCTTGGGCTACTAGGCCTCATTAAAGGCAGAAAATCTCTGTTGATCACCAATTAACCTGATTTGTAGGAACTCTGATAAAAACCTGGAACAACAGGAGTTTTCTTACTGTGGCAAATGACACAGTTTGTTGACAAAAATAAAAGCAATGCATTGAAAAAAAAAAAAAGAAAGAAAGAAAAGAAGATGGTAAAGGAGTCATTGGCACTGAAAGTCAGTTTACACACAGGGGCCTGTGGTTTGGGAAGAAAGGAGGTTTTGCCCCTCTGGTAGCCTAATCTCCACAACCAGGGAATCAATCCCACCATGATTTAGCCAGGTAGAACCAGAACACAAAGGTATCTTTCTTGTAAAATCTCTGCCCGCTTCCCATTACAGCAGAGAAGGGATTTTATCAATCACGTGAAAAATGACAGGGCCCTGTTGAGTGTGCCCCCAACCCTGGAACAATAAAATTCAAATCCAGGATTGTCTTGACACCAATGGTTGAAGTTTTCAACTATTCAGCTTTGAAATCCAGCATGGTTTTAAATAAATTACACTGGACAATTTATATTGTATGGTTTATATGCTGAAGATCTAATTAAGAGGAGAAATAGCAAAATAGCAATAAAGACAGCAGTAATAGGAATGGTTCTGTGTTACGAAAGGTACTTAGAAGGCATACACAGTACTAAGCCCTTGGCGGTGACCCACTCCTATTGATATTCACAATAACCTCATGACGTGCATTCCATTCTAGAAATGGTTGGATAGGTAGATAGATAGAAGATTGGTATGACTGATAGATGGTAGATGATGAGAAGGAAGGAAGGAAGGAAGGAAGGAAGGGGGGGAGGATGGAAGGAATGGGGGAGGGAAGGAAGGAAGGAAGGAAAGAAGAAAGGAAGTGAGGGAGGAAGGAAGGAGGGGAGGGGAGGGAGGGAGGGAGGGAAGAAAAACAGACAAACATCCTGTATTTGGTACCTCACTCAAAACTGATAATTCATCAAGCACACTTTGAACCCATTTATTGTAAGCAGCTCCATTTGGTTCTATTTTTCTTAAGGGTCTTTGAGGAACCCTTAACTATTTAAAACAAAATTCCCAGTTGGGTGGTCAACATGGAAAGCAAAGTCTTAACAACAAAGTGGGATCTCTGGGGATTCAGGTGAAGGCAGCTGAAGTATAAATAGGGCAGCTGTTTCAAACAGGCTATAGAACTAGCCAAAGGGTATAAATCTTAGAGAAACCACTGATATGGTTTTAGACATAAATGTGTATAGATGTGGTATTTCTGGCTTTTTTTTTTTAATCTCCCCATTGTCCCAAGTGGCCCAACACAGGCCAGAAAGCAAACAGCATAACACTGATCCCCATGGTCACAAAATGTACATTTGCCTGATCTTGATCCACTTCAGGAGCAGCCTAAGAAGGAACATTTTACCAGGACAATCAGAATCTCTATTCTCATCTGTATCATTAAGTCTTATTATATTATAGTTATTGACAGTTGTTAGTTTCCAATCAGTATAAATTTGAACATATTGCCATTTTTATGTATTGTCTTTAAAATATGAAGTCTTCAAGAATTAGAAAGGTTGAGGGGCGCCTGGGTGGCTCAGTGGGTTAAAGCCTCTGCTTTCGGCTCAGGTCATGATCCCAGAGTCCTGGGATCGAGCCCCACATCGGGCTCTCTGCTCAGCGGGGAGCCTGCTTCCTCCTCTCTCTCTCTCTGCCTGCGTCTCTGACTACTTGTGATCTCTGTCTATCAAATAAATAATTTTTTTTTAAAAATCTTAAAAAAAAAAAATTAGAAAGGTTGAAAATACTTGGTGGGGCATGCTGTTTTATTTGTACCATTTGATGTTCGAGGATAATATGTCAGGACCAAAAGACAAGTAAGCTTGTTAATGGGCTAAACCACACTCCAACTTTATTCCTATCCTGTGATGAATGATGTAAACAAAAGATTTAGGGATAAATTAACTTCTCTGAGTCTTAGGAACTGCCTGTTGATGTGGGTGGAAGAGTAGGATGTAGAAAAAGGCCTTAGATACTCGTTTTATCTGGGCTGAATTTTCTGAATGCTGGGTGAAATTTATAGCCACGTACATATGAATATTATGATAAGGCAGTAGCTTTTAAATGTTAATGTATATAAACATTCCCTGAGTGCTTATGAGAATTCAGTAAATCTAGTTGTAAGGCTTTAGAATCTGAGTGAGCCTAAAAGGCACCCCCTATAGGCAAACACAGACACACACACACAACCCCTAACCGGCAATTTTTGTTACTAGTAGTCCAAGAAGTAAAAAAAAGCTTTGAAGATGGTTTTACTTCATGCAGAGGGGGAAAAAAAAAAAGTATTGAATGCTTTCTATATGTAAAGGAAGATGTCCAGAGGCTACAAGATATGGAAGATGAATTTCTTTCCTCTTCTTTTACCTAAGGGACAATTACAAAATAAACTCAAAACAGGAACTATGGGAACCCATTGTCAATGACGCTTGAGAACTAGAAAATCCATCTCTGGAGATCTGAATTCATGTTCCAATAACAGTTTTGTTCTTGCATTCCCTCTTGATATATTTTGCAACAAGAAATTAATCACAGGAGCCCCAAGTCTAGAATATTGAAGTCTATCTTTAAAGGACTTACTTAGTAGTAGTGGAAACAAATGCATGATGAAAGAGGGGAAAACGGATTCATTGATGAGCAATTTGGGGGAACCATCAAGTGACCTGGAAAGGGTGCAGAAATCACACCATCTGCATTTTTGTTTTGTTGTAGTATCTCCCTCTTGTTTGGTCACCTCTACATGGTTGGAGCTAAAGGCATCTCTGGACAACTGGTGACTTTCTGGTGACTTTCTGGCTGTCCTCAGGCCAGCAAAACCCTGTTCCATGGTTACAAAGCACCAGTAGGTAACTGAGGTCTGAAGGAAGGGTTAAACACTAGGATGATGGGAAGGATGGCTTAGGTCAGGTGCACATAATCTAGAACATTTTGCCCAATAGGAAGCAGTGCTTAGAAGAAGAGAGATAAACAGTAGCAAGGGTTGTCTGGTGAAGAGGATTCTGACAGCCACAAACGGAACAGGAAAGGGAGAGATTAAAAGTGACATAAAAAGGGATTGCCTGACTAAAGGTCTTGAAACCAATAGGTAATAATTTGAATATGACCCAGAAGCAATGGGAAGTCATTTGAGGGTCTTGAGAAAGGGAGAATGGAAACAGCAGGCATAAAAAAATTATCAGAAGCACAGAAGATTGGGCCAATTGGAGGATGAGAGGCCAAGGGCTGGGGAAGGCTGGAGGGGGACCCCGGGCCACAAAAAAGCCCTATAGGAGGTGGCAAAGTCAGGCAGGTTAAGTGGCTTGTCCGGGGGACCCCCTTGCAAGTTTCTTTGCTTGCTTACCGGTATTCTGTATATTTTTATATATCTTATTCTTAACATGTGATTTAAGATAGCTCATGTATCATGCCAATCTACTCCACCAACTTCCAGAAGAGTTTACGAAATAAGCTATAAGCCAAAATCAATGTACTCAGAATTTCTGGAAGAGCCAATCTCGGGCTTCAATTTTTTTTTTTTTAAACCTGCTTGGAAAATGCTAATATGCAGCTACGCTAATATGCAGCAACGGTTGAAAGCCACTTTTCCAAAGGCAGCAAAGAGAACAGATGTTCTCCCATCCCAGATGCTCGGTACTGATGACAAATTAGAGAGGTTCTTAGTAGCTAAGGCCAAACGGGACAGGCACTGGGTGAGCGGTTTTCCTTTTTAGCTAAAAGACAGGGTAAGCGCAGTTTTCATGGACCACATTTTGTCCAGAAACTAAACTCAAGGCAGAAGGAAGTGCATTATCCTTTCTTAAGGATTTTGTGGGGGAAGGTTATTAATGTCAACTACAGTTTCAAGAAAGCAGTGCACACACTTTGCCCAAATGTTCTCCTGTAGACATGGATAAGTCACCAGTCCCACACCATTAGCATGCAACTCAGGGAACCCTTTACTCCAGGAAGCTGGGCAAAATGGCTGGGCCCCACCTCTTCCTCCTCTCCCTCTTCCTCCCTTCTTTTTTTGAATCTATCATGCTAGATAAATATAAGATATTTGAACAAGCCTCTAGCAGATGCTGAATTGTCAACAACTCATGAGATAATTCTCTAACAAGAACCTATAGTGACGATATTTTATGATCTTATTTAAGCTAGAAACCATATGCTTTCAACACCGGACAGGAAGAAAAGCTAGTAATCCACTGCTTGCATTTTTAAAAGTAAGATTTTTTTTTCAAGTTCAGAAGGAGGCCAACCCTATTCAAACAAAAACCAAAGGTTTTTTTTCTTCAGAGAGATCTAATATTTTCATCTAAATGTAGGTCTAGTTCTTTTTGTGAAATTCAGATAGCTGGTTGAGACCCAGCGTCATATGTCTTACACCGAAGAAACACAGCTAATTAGAAATCCAGCAGCATTTCCAGATCTTACTCCCAAAACTGGGGTCCCCACACTGCCCCCCCACCATCTTACTTTCCACAGTTTCATATTAGATGTTAGGATTAGACTTGCAACAGGAATATAGGGAAGGCGTAAAGGAAGAAAAAAAACCAACAGACTCTGTGATTTGACAACAGTAGCAAAGAAAAAAAAACAGGACAGAGGCAGAAGAATTGGAAATTGGAAATTTCACATGTTTATCTAACAACAAAACACCCAGATGAAAAATGATTGTTAAAAAAAAAAAAAAAAAAAAAAAAAACAGTGACCCGGATGCTTTGCCAACGTGATATCAAATATCAGGTCATCTGGGACATCCAGAAGGTTGTCCAAATTCTACATTTTTCCATCTGAATGTTTAGCATTATATGAACGCCACCAGATATCAAGTATGGGGCACATGGTTGAGAAGATGTGGAAAGAGAATATGGCTTCCTTTGTCGAAATCAAATTAATCTTATTAATAAGGTGGAAAAGTTTAAATCCAAAGAGGGGTCTATCTGGTTGAATCTGGATCAACTGAAAATATGCCATACACACACACACACACACACACACACACACACACACACACCCCTAAACAAAGAACAGCAGTAATTACACCCACATGAAAGAGGGGCATGAATTAAAATTGCGGCGGCAGACCAGAGAGCTTGCCTTGCAATATGGCGGGATTGCTGTAGTTGTATTAAGACGTCTTAATTATATGATTGATGTGGGCTTCAAAAGAAAACTCAGAAGCCACAATGGCTCTGAGGGCATGAGTATTATCGAAAGGATAAAGACAGCTTCCCCAGAAGAAAACCACTCTAAGAGGAAGCCTGGGAGGTTTGCATGGCAGAACTAATCAATAATGTCTTGGTTTTATCTATATTAAGTTTAATAAAATTTGATGACATCCGTGATTGAAGATCACACACACAATTATGGCAACATCAAAGGTATCCAGTAGCATACGTTCAGCCTGAGAAGTATAGCAAATCGGAGCCTGAATGTATATGACACCGCAAGGGAACGCACAGACCCACACAGCAGAAAGGGACTCTCTGGGTGCCTTCTTCCTCCATGTTGACCAAAAAGCTGGATAAGCTTTCTCACCAGCCTACAGCCAGGCCCACGTTCCTCTCATCCTCCTGGGTCTCTGAGCTCAGGACTTGAAAACAACAGGTAGAAGAGCTTGCCACTGAAGGTAGTCCCAGAACCGGCCAAGTCAACAAAAGTCCACACTGGACGGGTTCTGGCTTTACCACATTCCATGAAGCCAAGGGAGACCAGAGTGTTTCCAAGAAGACACAGCCGAGCAGAAAAGGAGAGATCTGGTGAAACTGCCATGCAGTCCCTTGCAAAAAAAAAAAAAAAAAAAAAAAAAAAAAAAAAAAGGAGGGGGGGAACGGAGGGGACTTCCTTGTCAAATTTCAGATGCAGCTCACAGAACAAGAGAAGAAATGGAGACCTACAATTACCTTAGCTTTAAGAGCTCAGTGCAAATCACGTTAATCCCCCAGACTTTGTACCACTGTCAAATTTTATTTTCTCTTCAACAGGTGTACAAATTGTTTGGACTGAAGCTGGAAAACTCCATTCAGCCCCAAGGGGTTGAGTGAAAGCGGATGAATTCATTCCTCTCTTGGCAATTGGTCATTGGGTGTTTTCTCCAAGAAAGGGGACTTTATTCCCCCTTGTCGCCTGTCGTTTTAATCAGACGGGCAGCGGAGAATATGAAGAGTGTCCTCACGAAAGTGATTCAGTTAGGTGAGCATTCACTGAGTTTGTATCAGAGAAACAAAAGCAACTGTTTCTGGCTTCTTCAACTCCAACTACTGGATGGAGGAGGTGATAAATTTTGGTACAAACATTCTTATACTCATGTTTGATAACCATTTTTAGACTTGAGCATCTCTCACAAGCTGAATGCTGAAGCAATGCGACAGACACGACACATGACAGAAGTTGGCTTTTTCTTTTTGTATTTTGCTTTAAAAAAAGGAATAAGTTGCAGACTCCACCCCCGCGGAAAAAAAAGTCGTAAAGTCACGAGGAGTTATTAGCCAGTCAGAAAATAACTCTGCTTCTAAAAATAGCTGTTTTCCTAAGACTCTGATTCGGTTCTATTTTCCTCTCATAACTTAGAAGAGATGAGCAATTTTCTAGAGGACAGTGAGGTGATCTATTCTCACCAAGCACAACACCTTTACTTCCCTAAGTAGAGAACCAGGCTCTCAGAGTTGGTCTTTTGACTCAAAAGCCATCTTGTTTTTGTCACACCTCACTACCTTCAATTAAAGAAACCAACACAATATCATAGTTGAAATACCCTCATTCTTCTAGGTTTATCCCACGGTATTTAACAGAAATTTTCTGAGGTCATTAAGACACCAAGTGTAAGGGGACCCTCTTCTCCCATGACTCCACAGTCCATGACTCCTTTGAGAGCCAGTCTTCCTACCGGTTAAAAAACCAGGATCTGCAGCAGCCTAGATCCACTGAGAAGCAGAATCCAAGGCAGGATTAGCCATACAAGAGATTGGACCAGGGAAGCCTGGCAGCCTCCTTTGGTAGAGGATGCCAGGCTTAATCTCGGGGTTGTGAGTTCAAGCCGCACGTTGGGCGTGTAGAGATGACCAAATAAGTAAATGAGAGATTTGACCAGAGACATTTGTAAGTCTGGCTCCTGTGGTAGAAACAGGCCAGATCCCAAGGAGGTTACAACCCATCTGTACGTTGCTGCACCAAGAAAACTTCACATCTCTCTGTCCCCCGAAAGAAGTCCGAGGCATGTCGCATTTCCTTGCCGAGTTCGGAGACTCAGTATCTTGAGCTCGCCAGAGCCGCCAGCCCGGCTGAAGAGTGATTATTATTAGCTCCGATTGACCAGGGTTGGCGGTAAGAGAGGGAGAGTTAGTGCTACATGAATGACACAGAATGTGTATCAAGACGAAAATAAAAGCTGCTATGTGCAGACAGGAGGGGTGAAGGGTCCATTGAAAATCAGAGAGATTAGCAACTCATCACATTATTTGTGGGTTATCAGGAGACAGAGGTAATGAAAGTGAGACCTATATCCTTGATCAATAAGGGTTTGACTGCGTTTTGAGTTCATTTTCCCCTGCCGAGAGAGAGACAGCAGGCTTACTATTGATCACCGTGTTAATCCATAACCAGACTGGGCCTTAGCCTGGTGAAGCAGGCAGGAAAAATAAGATAATAAGCAGGAACTCTTGATCTTTTATTATGGCGCGCTAGATAAAGAGAGTGTGGGGGTTCAAGGTGGAACACTTTAGAGTTAACCCTTCCATTCCCTCCTAATCTGGAATGCAGGGAAACTAGGGCTGCCCACCTGACTCGGACTTTTATTTGACCTCATTTTGCCTGCTTCCTAACTAAACTGCATCACGGATCCTTTGAAAAGATCGGAGGCAGATAGGAACCAGACCAAGGGACAGTCACAGCCACGCAGGGCCCGTGGCTGGGAGGAATCTCCTCTACACCCCACTCACAGAAGCCAAGGGAGATTCCGTATTCCCGGTAGCTGGGGATATTTCATTGTGTATTTTATATATCGGTGGTGAGATTTCAGAGCCACTAAGTCTCAGAATTTTCATGTAAGTGAAGTGTCAGTCGTACGGTTTGCTCTGCTGTCTAAACAGGGAACATGGCCTAGTTTGTAGTTAAGCAAACAGGAAAAACGAAGACACGTGAAATTCTATTGCAATGACTCCACGGTCTCCCAAAAGACATGACTGGGTCACTAAAGCCAGCATTATTGCTGATCTAGAGCCATCTGAGAAAGATAGCAGTTTATCTTTTCCTTTAAAACTGCCTGATCTAACCTCCCTCCCTGGTACGACTTAGGCATTTCCTGCTTTGCCTTATCTAGAAAAATATCAACTCTTTGTCCACGACTCAATATTTACTCACAGTAGTCTTTGCTGATACTCAGACCTGCTCCACCACTAATCCCCCTGATAGCTTTGTACCAATTAGGCAAATGTGACCCCTCTCAGCAAGCAGGGGCCCAGGCAGCTGGGTGGGATTTCAGCCTTCCCTCCCCCTTCCCCCCAGGGAATGTTCTGCAAGGTCCCCAGAGGAGACCTCGAGAGCCACACAGCTGCAAAGAGAGTGGGATGATGGTGTGAACGTAGCAGGTCCTGTTGCGCCTTGCACAGACACAGACACTTACATTTCACTCTGTGTCCTTGTCCCCACTCAGCTATTTCTCATTTAGATTGTTCCTGTGATTTTCCAACTGAGTTTCCATCTGGTTCTTCAAGATGTTCATCCTTCCACCCAAGGAGTACCTATCAGTAAATGGCAGCTTATGTCACCCTAGAGTAAGGAATTCAGAAGCAAAAGGAGAAGGGAAGGGTGCACGTGTCAGCATGTTGGTTGTGTGAGAGAGAAGGGGAGTTCTACTTTGGAGGCTGAATACATAAGCAGCTCAAGCTAAAATGAATGAGGGATCCGTTTGAAGGTGACAAGTTGAACTCTACAGTATTCTTTTTTTTAAGATTTTTATTTGTTTATTTATTTGACAGAGAGAGAGAGAGATAAATCACAAGTAGGCAGAGAGAGAGGAAGGGAAGCAGACGCCCTGCTGAGCAGAGAGCCCGATGTGGGACTCGATCCCAGGACCATGAGATCATGACCTGAGCCAAAGGCAGAGGCTTAACCAACTGAGTCACCCAGGTGTCCCTACAGTATTCTTTAAAGAAATGCCTTAATCGTTTATCATTTCACCATTTACCTCTTTGTCTTAGGATAACCCGGGAAGTTAAACAACTTGAACGAGTTCGTGTGGTCATTAGGTGAGGAAACTGGACCCGAAGCCAGAACTTCTGGAGTTGGAGCCCCAGTTATTGTCCCAAAACTAACTTAAAAAAAAAAACAAACAAACAAACAAAAAACTGAAACTGCATAGGTTCCTAAAAACTCATTCTCAGAATAAAAAGCCATGGTTTTGAACTACCGCCCTCAATGCTTGGGATACAAAAGTAAGTACCTCCCTCTAAATGGGTGAGGTATGGAAAGTTCTCCCCAAAGCTTAAGTTTCCCACCTAAGGGGGTGCATGGTATCACTTTGCATTTCAAATGAAGAAAAGATCATTGAGGAAAAGATTTCCCTCTATTTTAAAATGACAAAAGGAGCACCTGGGTGGCTCAGGTGGTTAAGCATCCAGCTCTTGATTTCAGCTCGGGTCATGATCTCAGTGTCCTGGGATCAAGCCCCGCATCAAGCTTAGAGTCTACTTGAAGATTCTCTCTCCCTCTGCCTCTCCCTCCACTCATGCTCTCTCTCTTTCAAATGAATCTTTAAAAAAAGAAAAAGAAAATATGACACATGCAAAAAAAAAAAATGTACGAAGAGCAAAATACTCATGAAGGCCAGTGTAGACATGTTGTAGCATAAACTGTCAGCTTTGTGTTCTATCCTCATATACAAATGCAGATTCTTGAGAAAGCTGGGAGCATACTAAATATTACTTAACTTTTTTTTTTTCACTTAACTTGTAGGATTATTTCCCCATACTCTGAAATATTGTCTAAACAGTAGAGAATCGAGCCTTCTAAATGCAGTCTTCCTCTGAATCAAATGTAAAGTCTACTTTCCCCATTTGTAAACAGACCAATGCAACTGGGTCAGATTCTGAAAGACAAGAATGATTCTCGAATAGCCAGCCCCGTCAGTAATTAGAACTTTCATTTCTTTAAACATACCGAGGACACGATAATTCCCAGTTCAGCTCTCATTGAATACTAATTTTCCAAGTGGCTTAGAATAGGAAACATGGAATAAGTCGTCTGCTTTGGAAAGATGGCTGCTATCACTACCATATGCTCCACCTTGGGGTATCCTCCTGGTGCTTATAACAGCGTACCACAGACTGGGTGCCTTGTAAACAACATAAATGTATTTCTCTTGGCTCTACTTCTGGAGAAGTAGAGACACTGGCAAACTCAGTATCTGGTGAAAGCCTGATTCCTGGTGCAAACACAGCTGTCCTGCACCCTCACATGGCGAAAGGGGTGAGGGAACTCTCTGGGGGCTCTCTTGTAAGGGCGCTAATTCCATTCATGGGGGCTCCACCCTTATGAACCAATCATCTCCCAAAGGACCCATCTCCTCATACCATCACACTGGAGCTAGAATGGCAACACTTGAAATTGGGGAGGACACACACGTTCAGTCTCCCACAGGGTTTGTAAGACCCTGTCTGTCTACTGCACATACATGTGCAGAGATACGTTTGGAGTCAATAAACTCAACCTTGTGATTGATTTGGTTTTGACTTCTCTTTTTACTTATTTTCCCTGATTTCAAGGGCTGGATTTATTTCATTAGCTTTTCCTATATCTGTTAAAAAAAAAAAAAAGTCTAAAGACTAATTAAAATGTTCATTTTTGCATTTTACATTTTGATCAGCCAAACTCAGGCCTTCCCTTTCCCTTGCGGTGCTCTTCCTCACCAGGATTCCACTGGTTCAGTCGGTGAAGAATTTGACTCTTGGTCTGGGCTCAGGTCATGTTTTCCTGGGTTGTGAGTTTGAGCCTCACATCAGGCCCATGCTCACCACAGAGTCTTTTTGAGAGTCTCCCTCCCTCCCTCTCTCTCTGCTCCTCCCCCCAACCTGTATGTGTCCTTTCTCTCTCTCTCAAAAAAAAAAAACAGTGGTAACTGTGAGGCATTGCAGTGGTGGACTTTTTTTTTTTAATTTATTCCAATGGTTTAAACAGCTCTTCATTGCAGGTGATATTAGCTCCATTTGACAGAGGAGAAAATGAACGCTCTGGGGTCTGAAAGCCCCAGTTAAAATGCATAAAATCTCCAAAGTGGTAACAGTGGATACTCCTATCTTTTCCTTATATGACTCAGCAGAGCCAAAGAACAAGAGCCCATTGCTTAGTGTGTCAGAGAGGGAAAGGCAGCTGGGAGAGGGGAATCTGTGGTCCTCAGAGACAACATCTACCTGACCCTCAGAGACAACATCTACCTGACTATACACCAAAATGTATTTACACTGGACACCTTTCATCTCTGCCTATAAAATGTATTGGCATTCATATTGTGGGTATCACCTTAGCATTTGAAAGTCAGCGAGACTGGACATGCTCCAAAAATCTCCTTCCAAGTTTGAAGTTGTGGAACCCTTAAATCACACTACAAATACATTTGTCACCAAGAAAAATGACAGTCATCCCCAATAGTGAGAAAACCCCACAGACTCTGTGGCTTATGGTGTTCCAAAACACTGGGGAAGGAACTTTGACTCCCAAAGAAAAAGGCAGAATGCTGTTGACCCTAGAGTTCATTACTGCTGTGGAGAAGTTAGTGTTACTCCTGAGGTCAGACTTCTGGTGATGGCATTCCAACTCTCCATTTCACATGGTTCCATAACCCAGGACCACAACCCCAATCTCTTCTATGTTTGCAAATTCACATGCCATGATCCTAAGAGAGAGAATGAGACAGTGGCGTGATCTGTTCAGATGCATCACACAACAAAAAAGTACTCCCTGGGACTAGAAGAATAATCGTTCTTCAAATACATATATAATATATATTATATATAACCAAACATATTTTCAAATATATATGTGTTCATTTTGTGTGTGTGTGTATATATAGATATATATACATACATACTATAATATAGACTATATGTATATATAAATATGGTTCTTCATAAAATATTCACAATCCCTGTTTTTCTGTGATGCAACAATTCTCCAAATTATTTTTTCTCAACCACAAATGGGCAAAACAGAAAAAGCACATGAGAAAATGAAGATCTCATGAGCTGAAAAGTTTATACTTTCAAGTATTTGGTTTTTTATTAAGAAAATGGTTTTTGATGGGACTCCTGTGTGGCTCAGTCAGTTGGGTGTCTGCCTTCAGCTTGGGTCACGATCCCAGTATCCCGGGATCAAGTTCTGTATCAGCAATCCTTGCTCAGCGGGGAGTCTGCTTCTGCCTCTGCCTGCCCCTCCTCCTACTGTAATCTCTACACCCAACCTGAGGCTCAAACTCACAGCCCTGAGATCATGGGTCACATGCTCTTGACTGAAACAACCAGGTGCCGCTGAATATGCTTTTACCTCTAGAGTTGAACAATAAAATATTTGCCATTATAACACAACAGAAATCTTAAAGAAAATGAGGAACCATTCTTAGCAAGTATTATACACGATCATGCTCATATGCGTCCACTCACTTCTCCAACTCACCAAATGCAAGAAAGGGATTTAAAAAAAAAAAAAAAACATAAGCCTACAAGGATAGGAGAATGAAAGATAATATTAAACCAATAAAACTTTTTAATCTAGAAAGCGGGCGAAAGACTGGTCACTGAATTACCAGATCCCGGAAAACTGAATCATAAGCCAACAACGCAGGAATCTGTGGGCTCATATGAATTACAAAAGTAATACCCAAGGATGCAAATATGGATGGCACCAAGTATCTCTGGAACTTATAGTGAAGGGAGAAGAGAAAGTGAGGACAGTAAAATAAGAAAATTTGTTTTAGAAATCAGCACAAGAACAAGTCAAATCTCTAGATCTTCTCATTAGATCACACACCCAAAAATTTAGCCCACCCTCACCATAGAAAGAAAGGACTGGAAGTTTATTATCTGCAGTAAAATTTTCAAAATATCTAAGACAAATGATCTCTTAGATTTCTATACCCAGCCAAACTAAGTATAAACCTAAAGGCTAGAATTAAGACATTTTTAGACATGTATCTAAAATTTTCCTTCCAGGAACTTTTACTTAGAAAGCTATCATTTCATTCCACCAAAATGAAGAACTAAACAAATTGAAAAGATGTGGGACCCGGGAAGCAAGAGATACAATTACTTTCAAAATGAAGATGTTTATTTCTCTCCCATAACAGTCTTAAGTGGGGAGGATGGCGGCTGCTGTTGGGCTCCATGATTCCATTCAGATACCCAGGTTATGCACTTCCCTTCATAGTCATTATTTCAGGGCCAAAGCTGGGTGACCATCATACCAGTTTTCCAAGTCTTGGGAAAAGGAAAGAAAATTCAAGGGAGCATGAGTACAATGTTTGAAGGCCCAAGCAATGAAGTGGTCTATATCACTTCTGTCCTACTCTGTGTCACTCACATGGGCACATTTCCTTGCAAAGAGCCATTGGGGAATTTAGTCTCTGGCTGGACAGCCACACTAGCATGCTTACCAGCAAAGAAGGGGACAATGGGAAGGATTGATTCTGGTCACATTTTGAGACCAAGAGCAAATGTCTAAGACTGTACATTCCAACAGTGAGTTGCCCTCATCCCAGACAACCGCAAGGTCATCTGAAGTGTTACTCCAGAAAGAAGCAAAAAGGAAGGAAAGAAACCCAAAATATCATGCATTGGCCCAGAAGAGTCAGTTTTCCAGATAATTTAAAGTAGATAAGACTGTATCTCACTAAGAGGCATATTGAAAGTTCAGTCACCCACCACTGATCCCACTACTACCCTCCAATGGGTTAGACCCTCATGGAAACATCTAATCGCATATCAAGAAATAGAAAGGTTACATTTTCTTTGCGTATCTGTGGTTAGTAGATGTCAGAACCAATCTTCCCTGATGGACATTCAGCATGCTTCTAACTTTTTATTTCAAGCAATGCTACCAGAGGGTTCCTGGGGGTGCTTAGTTTGTTGAGTATTTGACTCTTGTTTTTGGCTCAAGTCATTCTCTCAGGGTCATGGGCTGGAGTCCTGCTTGGGGCTCCATGCTCAGCAAAGAGTCTGCTTGTGATTCTACATGGGACTTCATGTGCTCTCTCACTCTCTTTGTCTCTCTCAAATAAATAAATAAATAAAAGAATTCTTTTAATTAAAATAAACCATGCTATCACAAATATGGGTGTGCACATTTGTACCTATGTGTGAGTGTCAGTATTTTATTCAGATTTGTTTCCTTTGGATCACATCTTAGCAATGAAACTTCTGAATTGAAGGGAATATGTTTTTTTTTTTCAAATTGTGGATATCCCTTGCTAAACTCTCTCTGTAAGGTTATCCCAACTTATAGTTCCATAGCAGTGTATTGGAGTACTAAGCTGTCCTCATTCTGAGTGTTGGAAATGCCTTAAATACTTCACAGGAAATTCTAATCCTGAAGTGACCCACTACAAAATTTTGTTTTCATTGTGCGTCACATACATTGAATACGGATCTAAATTGAGAAACTCGCAGGGAAGTGTTAAGCTCAGGGATGAGTAATAACTCATTTCTAATCACTTATTGAGATGTTCTGTGATCGGTGCAGTAGAAAAATGCTTAACTGGGACCCAGAGTCACTACACTCAATAGCCACTTCTAGTACTAGGAGCTGTGTGACATTAATAAATCACTCAACCTCTCTGGGCTTCAGTGTCTTTGTCCTTACAAAGATCAGAGATGGAGTTGAATTTACTAATTCCATGTCCCATAAAGAATCAGAAATCTTAATGATAACAAACATTATAATTTTCATTTGAGTCAGAGTCCCTCGCCTAAAGACTAAGCCATGCATGACTGCGACAAAACTCAGAGGAGACGCAAATGTTTCATTTTGTACTGTCACCAAAATAATCTCACTGGAAACCTCATTAAGGACTCCCCTATGGAAGATAGCAACTGCTGGTTTAAATTCAGATGGATGGCGGTAGCTAATGTAAAATTTTCAGCATCATTTCACTTAAATTCAAAATTCAAATTCAACAAACATTTATTATGCTGGAAGCTATTCCACGTGAAGAATATAAAACAGTGACCCTCTCCTAAAGATGCTGACAACATAGTTAAGTCATTTTCTCACAGTGGGGTTTTCAACCTAGAATTGTTTCTATTTAAATAATAGGAAATAATACTAAGACTAAGAAATGCCAGAATTAAATGAAATTTCCAAGCTAATCTCAAGATTGAGGCTCACTTTTAGCAGTTACATGCAGATTTTTCTTCTTATTTAATATATTTTGCCTATTTTGTAAATACATGATGTTAATAGATTGGAGTTGTGTGTGTTGTGTGCATGTGTTTATATAATCACTAATAACTTATACTAATTCAGTATTAAAATTAACTATACATTTAATAATGCTTGAGTCAAAGTTTCAAAATTAACAGAGAAATATGATCGACATTGGAAGAGTAACATGTTATAAAATGTTATAAACATGTTATAAAATCAATTACTTAATTTAAAAAATTAACTCCATCTAATTAACTAATATGCCAATTAAGCAATATGTAATTAAGTAAGTTATAGTCCCTGCCACTTTAGTCATTTAATCATAAAAGCAAAGCATTTTTATAAACAAATAAAATAAATATGAAATCTATTAATTAAATGTGTGGCTGGTGCTAAGAATAAGCATTAAGAATAAAAATTATCTATTTCCACAATCTGTGCAATCAGGGAGGAGGTCTTGTGATCCAGGGCATAATTTTTATATTAGCTTAGAGTGGTTGGTAGGGAGCGTGGCTCAGTCCCTCAGTTTGGATGCTGGCTCTGCCACAAACCAGCAATTTAACTTCGTTTGTTCATCAGTAAAATGAGGGCAATAATGGTGCCTGCTTCATCATGTTGTTTTCAGAATTAAATGAGATAATGCACAGACAGTGCTTAGCATACCCGTGGACGCCTGGAAAATCCTAGGCACAATTACCTCCTAGTCCGTTTGGGAAGTGGTCAGCTTCATGCATAAGTTAATATCAAATAATTCTGTACACATATATCCTTACAGCCTAGCTCATCTCTGGTAGGGAAATGAGAAAAATGGAAGCGCAGGAGTCTTGTCATTTCGGTAAATGTCTATAAAGTCCTGTCCTCTGGAAAATTCCTCCTTTCCGTTCAAGGGAATTGAGGTATTGCTATTGAAATTTTCACCCACTCCCACTGGCCAACCACTTTGGCAAACGACAGTCTGATGGCTGTCAGCTCAGTTTTCCAAAAGAGAACTGACCTAGATGGGGGCTTTGAGGGAGAACAACAGAAAAATTACTTTGGCTAATGTCAAGTGAAGAAAATCTCTAGAAGGAGATTAGGAACCAGAAGACTGTAGAACCAGGTTCGGGAGCATACAGGGACAGAGGCAACTCTGGAGGGTGGAAGCGAGCCCACCAGGACCTCCCTCACTGTAGGAATCTCCTGGTCGGAAGCCTCTAGTGAGGATGGTCTTAAGCCTTCTCCCTTTTGTTTGTGAGGCTTAGGACACATGTCCCAGCCTGCCTGTACTGGGACATAGAAAAGAAAAATGTGCCCCTTTGGACTGTGCTGGCAGGATACCAGTCCCAGAGCATAGCAAGGGATGGATGCTGTGAGAACTGTGAATGGATTCTGGACAACCTCACAACATGGGATGGTCACAGTCAAATTCATGAAGAATCCATGGAACTTCATGAAGATAAAATATAATGATGGGGAAGCAATGAAACTCCTTCCTAGGGAGGTTCAGCAACCACAGTATTTTTTTTTTTAAGATTTTATTTATTTGAGAGACAAAGAGTGCAAGGGGAGGGACAGAGGGAGGAGAGAAAGAGAATCTCAAAGAGACTCCTTGTTGAGCACAGAACCTGCCATGGGGCTTGATCCAATGACTCTGAGATCACGACCTGAGCTGAAATCAAGAGTTGGTCGCTTAACCAACCCAGCTACCCAAGCTCCCTTCAGCAACCACAATCTTTTAAAGGATTCATATTGGGAAAGGATACATAAAACCAGAAGACATCATAAAACTGTAGAGTTCTGATACTGTTGAGGATTAAATAATACCATGTCTATGAAAATCCTTCATACAACACAGCCCACTCTGCAAAAGCAAGGTGATATATCAGACTCACTAGATATGTATTAGAAAGATAGAGACCATGAGGCATCTAGTCGGCTCAGTCAGTGGAGCACACCACTGCCAATCTCAAGGTCATAAGTTTGAGTCCCACACTGGATGTAGAGATTATGTAAAAAGAAAAGTCTTTAAAAAAGAAAGAAAGAAAGAAATAGACACCATATTTGCATACAATTTACATGGAAGAAGTGGTTAAGACTTCTCTTCCTTCAGCCATAGTTCTCTTATCAACTCTCCTGTCTTTTGGGGCACCTGGGTGGCTCAGTCGGTCAAGTGTCTGCCTTTGGCTCATGTCATGGTTCCAGGGTCCTGGGATCAAGCCTTGTATCAGGTTCCCTGCTCACCTGGAAGCCTGCTTCTCCCTCTCTCTCTCTCTCTCTCTCTCTCTCTGCTGCTTCCCCTGCTTGTATGTTCTCTCTCACACACAGTCAAATAAACAAAGAAAATCTTTTTAAAAAAAAATCTATCTTGTCTTTTATTTTTTAAAGATATATTTATTTATTTATTTATTTATTTATTTTTAAAGACTTTATTTATTTATTTTTGAAAGAGAGAGAGGGAGCGTGTACAAGCAGGGAGGATAAGGGCAGAGGGAGAAACAGATCTTTGCTGAACAGGGAGCCTGATGCACAACTCCATCCTAGGACCATGGGATCATGACCTGAGCCAAAGGCAGACGCTTAACCAACTGAGCTACCCAGGCACCCTTATTTATTTTAGGGAGGGACAGAGAGAGAACAGGATGGGGGTGAGAGGCAGAGGGAAAGAGAGCGAGAAAAATCTTAGACTCCCTGCTGAGCACAGAGCCTGATGCAGGACTCAATCTCACGGCCCTGAAATCACCACCTGAGCCAAAACCAAGAGTCGAGGCTTAACAGCCACATAGGTGCCCCAACTCTCTTCTAACAATATCATGTTTCACATGTATCACAGCAAAAGTAGAGTTTTAAAGAATTTTTTTGAATCTTAAGAATTTTAAGAAATTCTAGGTTAGAAAGAATGCATATACTCAGGGAATGTTAAATACACGTGCACAAATGGCCCCATATTATAAACCTACAAATAAAATAATCCTACGGCTTTAATTGGTAATGTTCAGGTATCACAAAGAAGGAAACTCACAAAGAAGGAAACGCTTTCCAATGAGGCCTGTCTCTGGAGCCACAGTCGCACAAGAATTCAGGGGATGTTCTGACATTAGTATTAGAAGGACTAATTTGTTTGCATCTGTTAAATTTACAGTGCTTAACTTTTCAACGCCAAGACTGTCAAATTTCCAAGAAATGTTTTATTCTCTCAGTTTCCTTTGTCTGCAAAATGAAGCTATCACAGAAATATTTCCAGGGAAATCCCAGTGGAGATCTTTATAGACAAAGGGGTAATTGCATAGATGAAATGAATTGGCTCTAAGACTCCATACATGTAAAAAAGCAAATAATATTCTGATGATACCGAGGTTAGCAAATTTGGGGTTTGAGAGCTAAAAGGCACAGAGCAGTATAGATGCCTAATAGTGACAAAGAAAGCAAAGGAAGTTTTAAGGAGAAAAAAGCAAGTTAAAAAATACCTTTTCTTGCAAGGTTCTAAAAACTATACATTTTACTAAATGTTAAAGAATCCCAAATATACTAAAGTTTTTTTGTAAGATGGAGACAAAAACCAATCTTATTCATTTTCTTAATAATGTCTTTTGATAAATAGAACTTATACTTTGATGAAGTTGTTAGTCTTTTTTACATTTAATTTTTATCTCTTTTGAAAATGCCTTTAAATCCTGAGAAATATCTGCCTACCCCATATGCTTAAAGGTTGTGTCTTTTTTTCCTGGAAATTTATGATTATTGCTTGTACTTTGAGTCCATGGTCCATCTGGAATGACAGTTTGTATATGGTATAAGGTAAGCACTATATTTTTCACTTGCCTATCCAATTGTTCCAGAATCATTTATGGAAAACACGCTCCTTTTCTTCACTGAATTACTTTGTGTCCCTGTTGAAAATTAATAGACTATATATGAGTGAGCCATTTCTGGACTCTGTTTAATTAGTCTCTTTGTCTTACCTTATACCATACAACACTGCTTAATTATTGCAATTTTACAGTAAGTCTTGAAAGTGAGGGCTGAAAGCCCTCCCACTGTATTCTTCTTCTACAAAATATTCTTGGCTATTCTAGGTTCTTTCCATTTCTATGTAAATTTCAGCATGTCTTGGGCACCTGGGTGGCTCAGACGGTTAAGTGTCTGCACTCAGCTTGGGTTATGATTCCAGCATTCTGAGGTCAAGCCCCATGGTAGGCTCCCCACTCACTGGGGAGTCTGCTTTTCTCTCCCCCAGCCCTTGTGCTCTTGCTGTTTCTCTCCTTCTCAAATAAATAAATAAAATCTTTTAAAAAGAAAGAAAGAAAGAAAAAAGAATCAGCATGTCAATTTCTTTATGAAGGAGGGGACGGGGAGGAGGAGGTGGAGGAGGAGGACAAGAAGGAGAAAGACTAGAACAGAGCTAATACATTCACCCTAAACAGTTTATCTCTGAACTTATCCATGAGGCAGAAATAAAATGTATCTTTTTTAAGCCTCTCTTGTTTGGGATGTCTTCCACTGAAAACCAAACTTAATTCTAATGGATACAAGATTTGACTGACTCTAATGGACCACTTGCTAAGCCCTGGACCAATCTCGATGGTCAAGGAAGTATGATGAAGACAGCTACACCAGAGCCCCAAGAACCAATTGTAGAGAAGAGCTGGCTTCCGAGGAAAATCAGAGAAGGAGCTAGAACCAGCAGAAGCTAAAAGGAAAAGGGGTTAGTAATGCAGCATATATCTACCATCCAATCAGAGTAGCCCCCAAACTAAACAGGCTGGAGGATACATATTCTTTGATTTACTGGGGGTTTGATGCTATCTTTTACTGAAAAAAAAAAAAAATTCATCTGCTTTAAAACATACATCTAGCCATCCAGTTGCTTATATACCCTGAAATAGAAACAGCATCTGAAGCAAAGCATGAAAGAGAAATATAATGATCCCAGGGATCCCCGAGCATAGTCTGCAGACTACCCAGCAAGCCAAGTCAGCTATCAGAGAAGCCAAAGGTCAATCTCATGAGAACGAACTATGGCACCTGCCATATGACGGAGCCTTAAAAGGTACTTTGTTTCTGCTTTTTTCAACTTGATTTGCACTAACCAAACAACAAGCTTAAACCAAAATAGAAGGGGGTATGTTTTCAGATTGGGAAGTCACTACCAGAAACTTAATTTAAAAAGCCAAGTGCTTGAGGGGATGACTTCTGCCAAATATTTTCTGGAAACCCAGATGAAGTTAGGAAATATGGATGCAGCAGATGTACAAACCCCAGAGCAAAACCCAGACCAGTCTCTCTATTAATGCCTGACAACACCACATGGACTTTATAATTAGAATGAGATGTTAAGAGATGACATAAGTCATCCAGTTGGCAGAAGATCTAAATTCCTTGGAAATGTATCCCAGCCTAGCTTGAACTCCCTGCTCTGAGCTAGCAGGTCGATCTTCACTGTGTAGGGCAGTAGAGGAGAATGAGAGACATCTCATCCCATGAGCTGCCTAACCACATCTCAGATGGATGGCCGGCTGTGGTGTTCTGAGGATGACTCCCTCTTTCTCCTGTGCCCACCCCGACGCCATCTTATCACAGTCCCCATCATACCTTCCAAAGTGGTATGGCCAGAAAGAAACTTAGAGGTCAATAGCACACCAACCTCCTCATTCCCAGATAAACAAACTTGCAAATAAGCTCTGTAGAAATTTTATTTACAATGTGAGAGTATTTCCTTGCCCTTGAACAAGACATATTTCTGTTCTGTGTTAATCTTGTTTCTTTCCCATTGTTCATTTTGTTTCTTCTTCTTCTGGAATCATCTAACTCAAAGCTCTCCCTCCGTGTCAACCAACCAAATGCACTGAACTCTAAAACAAATGAAATGGAAGAACAAAGACAGACTTCCAGTGTTGAAGTGTATGAAGGACATGATTATGTATGTAATTTAAGGCAATTGATCTGAAGCGTTATCAACAACCTAATGATACTGTTTTAACTAAAACCCGTCTAGCTACAGTGTTGTGTCAGACAGATTACAAATGGAATTAAATGGATGAGCTCCCAGGCTTCATATTTACAATACCATGTAGGCTGCCATAGGTGGGTCGATAGCAACGACTGTTCTTTGTAAGCATCATCCATGACTTCATAGATCTCAGATGTGGGTAGATCCTTGAGCTCCTTAGTAGACTTCTCAGGCAGTCATAGGCCCAAGAGGGCATCCTGGTCTAAGGATAGAGACCACCCTGCCTTCACGTGGCCCATATCACCCTGTACTATGGTGCTCTTAGAGACTACCCTTACTTTATGAGTTCAGAGTCAAGTCATGACCCACTACTAGCAAGGAAATAAGACTTTATGGCATGCCATTTTGTACTTCATCTTTCTTTCTTTCTTGTTTTATTTTATTTGCTTCTAATTTATTTTTAGTTAGCAATATAATTTACATTTTCATTAATCATTTTGCATCCTTTATGAGGCAAGGTATGATTTTTTTGTTATATTAATTATACTATATCAAGTTACACTACTATGTGTGCATATAAATTTGGAAGTATCCCAAAAAGAGAACAGACTTTGAAATCATGCTGTCATCCTTTAAATTTCTTTCCTGTCTACTTAGTACCTGTGTGCTCTAAAATGAGCTGTTTAACTTCTCTGAAAGTCACAACTAGAAATGAGAATATCTACCTCAGAAAAGGTTGTCAGTACCAAAGGTAGCGTAGATAAAATACCATGCACCTTGCCTGACACTGAGTAATCACCCATGTATCATTGGATATACTTATTTATGAAGCTGGTTGTCCACAAATGTTTAGGGGTAAACCCATCTTCTAAACAGGATTGAGTAGAAGCAAGAAAAACAAACGCAACAAGCAAGACTACATCAAACTAAAAAGTCTTGGCACAACAAAAGAAACTGTCAACAAAATGAAAAGGGAACATAGAGTGTAGAGAATAAAGTATATAGATACTAAGGAGAAATATTTGCAAACTATATACTTGGTACAGGGCTAATATTTAAAATCTATAAAGAATTTATATAGCTCAATAACAACAACAGCAACCAAAAAACCAATCTGATTTTAAAAACAGGCAGAGGAACTGAAAACCACATTTTTCCAAAGACACCCAAATGGTTGACATGTATATGAAAAGGTGCTCTATGCCACTCATGAGGGAAATGAAAATCAAAACCACAGTGAGATGTCACCTCACATCTGTTAGATGGTTAGGCTCAAGAAGACGAGGTAACAAGTGTTGGCAAGAATGTGGAGAAAATAGAACACACACGGACTGTTGGCGGGAAATGTACCTCGGTGCAGCCATTATGGAAATCAGTATGGAGGTTCCTCAAAAATACTAAAATTAGAACAACCATATGATCAGAGACAGAGAGCAGAATGGAGGTTACTAGGGGCTGGGAGGTAGGGGAAATGGGGGGAGATGTTGGTCACGGGGTACAAACCTGTGGCTGGAAGAGGAATAAGTTCTGGAGATCTCATGTGCAGCGTTGTGATTATCACTAACAATACTGTATTATGTATTTTGAAGTTGCTAAGAAACTGGATTCTTAAAGGTCCTCACCACAAGAGAAATGATAATTATGTAATGGGATACAGGTGTTCACTAATGCAGGCAGTGGTAATCACGTTGCAATGTCTGAATGCATCAAATCAACATGTTGTACACCTTAAGCTTACCGAATGCTTACTAATAACAATAAATAAACAGGATTGAGCATTTCCTGCCAGGTAACAAGGCGGAATCTAACCCCATCAGTACTGAATGTCTTTCCCTGTCCTAATGCAAAAGTGCAAGCTATGACCTTCCCTAAGGTGTCATGTCGAGACAGGGAATGAACCAACAGAAGAATCAGAGGAAGAGGAGTCAGGAATGAATCAAATAAATAGCCAACAGTAATCAAGGCAAAGGGGGCCATACTATGACTAGCTCCCTGGTTGCAGGGTCACTAGCCAGTGTGGGTCTCAGTACCAACTGGCACCTGGTAAGAAAAGCCCATCAGAGTCTCTTACTGTGGAACCTGAAGTCTTGACTTAACAAGCTCTCCAGGTGATTCTCACGCACAAGGAAGTTGGAGAACTACTTCCGGAAAATGCTAACGATAGACGGCAACTGTGGCCGTCTGCCAGCCCAGACGGAAGAAGCCAGTGACCCCATAAGCCACATCTCGCCTCCAGGATTCTCCATCCAGAACTGCAAATAATATTTTAAATTGCCACTTTCACATTTTGACAGATGGCATTGCTAGGTGATCTTGAAAAATCAAAAGCTGTGATAAAACTAAATCTGCATTTCCACGAGGCTACATTTAACAAGGATCAAAGAGTGGCACCCCTCTTTAGAATAATCTGTGCCCTCCATTTTGTCCTGGTTCCCACCAGTCCCAATTATCATGGGTCCCCACAACCCACCTAGAGATCCTGTCAGGCCCCCATGTGCTTTTGGAATGACCCGTCCGGAGTTGGTTCAACTCCTCTATTCCCCATTCAGAAAAGTAAAGCTCATGTCAGAAAGTTTAGGAAAAGTCAGCCAGCAATGTGGGAACAAAATAACGTCCTATATAAATGGTAGCTGTTGTTATAATATCATTCATTAAAAGAAAAAATAATTTGGACCAGAACCCAGGCTTAGGGATCCACTCCGTGTTATGGTTCTGCATCTGCTTCCCTTGTGACCGGCCTTGATGTTTATTTTCATGAGATTTCTCCCACATCAGAATGTTATTTGGAAAAGAGAGACACGAAGTGATTTGCTGAGTTTCACAGGAAATAATACAAAAAGCAAACAGTTTCGCTCTTACATGGACTACCTCTTGTTTCGGTATTACCTAGTCAAAGGATCTCATTTCTTACTTTTTTTTTTCCTAAGGTTTTATTTATTTATTTGACAGAAAGAGAGCATAAGTGGTGGGGGGAGAGCAGAGAGAGGGAGAAGTAGACTCCCCACTGAGCAGCGAGCCCAGAACACCAACATCGTGACCTGAGCCAAAGGCAGATGCTTAACCAACTGAGACACCCAGGTACCCCCAAAAGGTCTCATTTCTAACAAATACCGGAAATTACACTTACAAATGGTATGCTGGTGTTTGTGCTGGAAGACATTTCTCACATATTTGTATACACGGATATTTAAAGTTTCCCAGGTGATTCCATTTCATGTGACCAGGTTTAGGAAACACTGATTTGTTCCACCCCCCACATAATCCAATTATCCTCTCTCTGCCACCCTTGACAGACAGGATGGTCATTTTTTAAAATGTTTTTCAAGCCAGTAGAATTATTGGAAAGCTGAGCTGAAATCCACTCCCTGCAATGCCTCTTTTCTACCTGATTCCCTTTGGAAGCTCTTTTAGGACATTTTGCACATCCCACCCCAACAGTTTCTCCACTGATCTTTATTTTGTTTCCAAACTAAGATCCACTGCGGTCATGATCTTTGGAGCAATGATGAGATTAGTCTTTTATGAATACCTTAATCTGTGTCAGACACAGAGCTAGGAACTTTGGATCCCTTCCCTCACATTCTCAACAAGACAGAGAGTGAATTCGATTACTCATTCTTTCACCGGCAAAACCAGAACTGGGTCCAAGGCGGTGGTGCTATGTCAAAGCTGTGTTGGCCTGGCACCATTTGGTAACCAGATCTGGGCACAAAATTTTTTAAACGGGGAGCTTCCTGGTCTAGAACACTATATTTTCAGGTTTAAAGTTAATAAGCATATCATTGCATAATTTGTTTTAAACCCAGCCTCAGGGGTGTCTAGGTGACCCAGTTAAGTGGTTGCCTGGGGTTCAAGTTGGGATCTCAGGGTCCTGGGATGGAGCCCCAAGTCTGGCTCCTAGCTCAGTGGGGAGTCTGCTTCTCCCTCCCCTTCTGCCTTCACCCCCATTCATGCACTCTCTTGCTCTCGCAAATAAATAAATAAATAAATAAAATATGTAAAAAAAAAAAAAAAACAAATAAACCCAGCCTCATCTCTGACTGGTTGGATGATGAAAGGGGTAAGATTCCAGCGTCACCCTGCCAAATGCACAGTCGATCCCTGAGGCCAACCGTAAAAGCCACAGCATCGGGAATGAGCCTGTCAGGGCCTTAAACACAAGACTGGAGTCCTGGCAGAATAGGGAAAAGGACAGCATAGTATTCATTGATGACGACCCTTCATGAGGGGTTGGGAACTATACGTAAGTTTTGACCATTAAATATAGGCTGTATATGGGAATATGAAAAACGGGGTGAGAGTAGGGGAAGAGCCTGGATTGTTTTATTTGTCCTTCAGTCTGGGTCTTGGTTTGTTTTATTTTTGCTAGTCCCTGTTCTCCCTGCATTCATCCTCCATCTCCCATTTAAAAATAATCCATCAGGGTGCCTGGGTGGCTCAGTGGGTTAAGCCTCTGCCTTCGGCTCGGGTCATGATCTCAAGGTCCTGGGATCCAGTCCTGCATCGGGCTCTCTGCTCAGCAGGGAGCCTGCTTCCTCCTCTCTCTCTGCCTGCCTCTCTGCCTACCTGTGATTTCTGTCTGTCAAATAAATAAATAAATAATCTTTTAAAAATTAAATAAAAAATAAAAATAATCAATCAGTGAGGGTCACCTGGCCCAGTCAGTTGGTAGAGAAAGCACTTCTTGGTCTCAGGGTCATAAGTTTGAGCCCCATGTTATGTGTGGAGACTCCTTAAACATAAAATCTTTTTAAAAAAATAATAAATAAATAAATGAAAATTAATTTTTTTTAGAGGGAGAGAGCAGTTTCCACACTCAGCACAGAGCCCAACACCGGGCTTTATTTCAAGACCCTGAGATCATGACCTACACTGAAATAAAGAGTTGGACATTTAACTGACTGAGCTACACAGACACCCCTGATAATTTAATTTAAAGAAGAACTGTAGTCTGTAATTCCAGTGACTGACCCCCAAAATAAAGAATAAGAACTCAGGGTGGTCTGGTATGATCGGCTAACATTTGTCTTCTTTCTGCATCTTACCATATACAGGAGACGTCATGAACCCTACACATTCCAAATAATGTGCTTGGCATTTTTGTGTCTTCATCACGGAGTGATGAGTTCATTTCAGAGGCCTCACAGACTTCTAGGACTTTATTCTATGGTACCACATCTTTGTGGACAATCCTTTTACCGGAAATGCGTTTAGAAGATAATGACTTTTTAGCTATTTACAGATTGGAGTCATGTGTGAGGAACAATTACTTACCTTACGTTGTAGATACTGTTTCAAATTCTGTTGGATGGCTGTTTCAAAAGAAGAGTCAGTGTGAACTCCAATTTATGTTTGTATTTTTTAAAAGCTTCAGCACACTGAGTCTTTTCTAATTGAAAGTTACTTGGTGTAATTATGCAGCCTCAAGAACAATGGCAAAGTCAGTTTGCAATCACTTGATTTATTTCAAGTTTTGCCACCCTGCCGTTATTAAATTAATTCACCTTCTAATAAAAATAAGTCCTAATGTTGAGAAAATACAGATAAGTAGAGAGAAGCTTTATTAAGATCATCGGTATTAAAACTAAATCCTTTTTTTCTCATTAAAGAAGATACAGTCAATTTAATTAATTCACATTAATCCCTAGTTGACATTAAATTCATCTAAAAATCTACACTCATATAGATTATTAACACAGAGCCATAAAAAATGTTTGAAATGATTAATATATAAGAGAAACACAGTTCTAAAGATTCAAGTGATTATATTTTAAAATGTTCTGTAAGGGCACCCGGCTGGCTCAGTCAGTGGAACATGCAACTCTTGATCGTGGGGTTGTGGGTTCGAGCCCCACATTGGGTGTAGAAATTACTTTAAAAAAAAAACCAAAATCTTAGGGTGCCTGGGTGGCTCAGTTGGTTAATTGACTGCCTTCAGCTCAGGTCGTGATCCCGGGGTCGTGGGATGGATTCCCACATCAGGCTCTCCCTGCTCTGGGGAGCCTGATTCTCACTCTCCCTCTATGCAGACCCCCCCTTGCTTGTTCTCTCTCTCTGTCAAATGAATAAATAAAATATTTTAAAAAGATAAAAAAAATCTTAAAAATAAATAAAATAAAATGTCCTATAGATGAACTAATCTTCTGAAGCCACTTTTTCGGTTTATCAAATACTTGGGATTTAGAAAAACAAGACATCAGAGGAGTATCTTTTCTAAAGAAAAAAGGTAGAAAGTTTTACTAAGATATTGACCTAGGATTGATATTTCTTTCTAAATTAACTGAAAGTGATCACACTATAAAAATTGAGCCCCAAATGATCTTCAAACTTATATCATTTAAATTCTTATTTTGAGTGACAGCTCTATTTTGTGAAGATTTCTGATATTTTGTCCCTTTACTTTTCCTAGAAAAGGACAATTATTATAAGTGTCTCACCTGTGCCAATAGTTCACCTCCAGCACTTTCACATCATTCTAGAATGTAAAGCCATTTTATTTTAAAACATCTTTATGTATGAACTTACTTTAATTGGACTTTTAGAACTGACCTCTAATTATGAGTAGATGTTAGGTGGCATATTTTTATTCTGGCTTTGTAAATCTGTTTTCAGGCTATAGATCACTTGACAGAGAATGTCATCGTGTATGTTTAACACTAATGTCAGACTGAGTTCTCATCCCAAGTCCACACCAGTCAGCATTCTAAAAGTGCAGCTTCGGCTCACGAACTCCTTCCTGTAGAGTTCAAGTCTTCTACCAGAGCAAGACAAGCCACACAAAGTAACTGTCTTTTCAATGTACACTGACGTAAAGAACTCACCTTTCACATCAAATAACAGCAACAAGAAATAGACTTGTATTTTATCCAGCTTTTCAATTCCATGATAAGCTCTAGAGCTAATTAATTTAATAGACTAAAAGATGTCAGTTTTCTTTATTTACTTTTTTTGTCTCGATAAACATTAGTGTGCTTGAGTGGACACCTCTTTTTTCCTTGGGGTTTTAAAGCTTCCTTTCATGTGGGAGAAAAATGGCTAACTATGTCAGGGTTTATCAAACAGAGCCTTGCTTTTTTGGCTGGTCCCTTTTGCCTTATCTAGCAAACACATTACCCTCTCCATCAAAATGTGGCAGGACAAACACTGCAGTAGGCCCTCACACATAACCAGAGCTACCTTTAAACAGGCTCTGGACTCTTTAAACTCAGCTAGAAAGCTGATTAGGTCCCAGATCTTGCACATTATCTCATTTTTGATAGCTGTGCTATGAAAAAGCAATAAAGAAAAGGCTGTCTAATAAGAAGGCAAGTTAAAGTGTCTGCTTACTTAAGAGCTGTACTTAAAAAGAAAGGGGGAAAAAGAACTATGTAAACCGGTTTAACTATTTGCAAGTCTCAAAGGCAGTAACGTTCAAAAAAAAAAAAAAAAAGAATTTACATGTGAGTCAAAGGGGAATCATGACATTTCCTTAAATCTCAACGTTCACATACAGGAAACAATTTCATCATATCTGGGGCAGTTCTCCTATCTTTGTTTAGTACATTGTAGGTAACTTTGAAGCTGTTGTTTGTCCAAATATGAGAAAGTCAAGGATCCCTTCAAGGCCTATGGAACAAACAAAAAGGCACATAGGAAGTTATGTATATTTCACTAAAGTTACCTTTTCCTGATTTAAAAGAGTACTTTAATTAAAACGGGAGAAAATATCTAATCCTGAAGCTGATTTGAAACATCTGAGACGCAGTTCTCTTAGCAAATACAGCAATGACAGATGATACTTAGGAGGAAATATTTTAGCAATATTTCTCAATATTTTAGCACATGAGCAAAATACAATGCCGGTTTTTCTGCATCCTAACCTCCCCAAAAGTCCAGCTTTTCAGGACTTTGCATATTTCTGGCCCTTGTGCAGAGTGGAAAGAGACTGTCTTACACCAAAGAGCAGGTTGAAAAGAAAAGATGTGAGTAGGATGTGGAATGCTGATTTAAAGAGATGAGGGGGTGTGGTTCAAAGTGGCAAGGTCAATGTTAACATGTGTAAGAAAACACCAGCTCCTGTCTGGGCTTGTTTGCAAGATTTCATTTGGGAAGTGACATAAAATGAAAACTATTCGTACCTGAGGTTCTGTGATCCAACTGTAACAAAAGCAAGTCCTATCTGTATCCATGTAGAGCGACTGGGAGGCGGTGGGGAGGGGCGCCGTTAGCCGCCTTTCAAGGACTCCGGTTTCTCTCAGCTCAGATCTTGAGTTACTATCTGGAAAGGCAATAGAGCAGCTCAAAAACATAAAGAAGGCTGGCTCATAGTTCAAGTAATGCTGATTTTATTCCCCATTGAAACGGGCTTTGTCTTAATTTCAAAACTCAACGTGTGAAAAAAAATCAAACCCTGAAGTGATGTATTATTTATTTCTCTCTTTTCACATCAAGATCCTAGTTTTTAAACAACATTTTAACATCGGAGGAAACATCCCTCTCTGCTAAAAATAAATTTCAACTCAAACAGTTTCATAGAGAATAGTGCCTACCACAAACAAAAAGAGTATCATAGGGGCACCTGGGTAGGCTCAATGGGTTAAGCCTCTGCCTTCGGCTCAGGTCATGGTCTTGCGATGGAGCCCTGCATCAGGCTCTCTGCTCCGTGGGGAGCTTGCTTCCCCCTCTCTCTGCCAGCCTCTCTGCCTACTTGTAATCTCTCTCTGTGTCAAATAAATACATAATCTTTAAAAAAAATCATAAAACCCAAATGATCTTAAAATATGCCATGAAGGACTTAGGCACACCAAGTAAAATGAGGATGGAGTGTGCCATCGTCCTTACCAAATGAGTGGCTGAGAAGTCAGTCACATAGCTCTTTGCCTTCTTCTAGGCTCTTCGTGGATTTCCCTGTGATCTGATGTTCAAAGAGTTCAGTGGCGTGCCAGCCACGCCCTGGAGTCCCATTTTACTTGGGCTGTTTCATTTTACTTGGGCTGTTTACAAAGAAGGTAACTTAGGAGACAGGGACAAGGACAGTAACCACTTTGCCCCAGGGGCAGTTTTGCACTCAACCCAAGTTTAAGGGACGATGCCTTAGTAGAACCACTTGATATTTAGGGCTTAAGTTGTGGAGTCTAGGCACAACATCCTGGGTGACCATAACTGTTGTCAATAATAACATTAATGAGACCCTGATGCATATACGACAATCTAGTATGAAATAGACGGCAGACGCGGCTTCAAGAGCTTCATGTGTTAACTCGCTTCTTAGAGCAACCCCTGAAACAGGTACTATTATAACTTCACTAGATGAGGAAACCAAGGGAAAGAGAACTAAATTAATTTGCCCAAGGCTATAGAGCTAAGAAGTGGCCAAGCTTCAAAGAAGTTCCTTTGTAGATGTGTCTGTGTGTGAATATGTATTAAATAGGATAAAAGTGCTCCCCCTGAAAAGAAATGGTGCCCCATCCAATTTGTCTCCCCAGGAGATGACATGTGGAAGTATTTTTTTTTTCATTACTAGGAGTAATATACATTGTGTTCTATTCAAGAAACTTGGTGATGGATGGCTTTTAAAAGGTGTATTTTCTTTTTTTTTTAAGGTTTTATTTATTTATTTGACAGAGAGAGAGAAATCGCAAGTAGGCAAAGAGGAGGCAGGCAGAGAGAGGAGGGAAGCAGGCTTCCTGCTAAGCAGAGAGCCTGATGTGGGGCTCGATCCCAGGACCCTAAGATCATGACCTGAGCCGAAGGCAGAGGCTTAACCCACTGAGCCACTCAGGTGCCCCCAAATGTGTATTTTCAATGCAGACCGATTATTTAATTGTAAAGCATTTTGGAAAATGGCTGCAAAATGATTCACACGATTTCTCAAAACTCCTTAGCTCAACTAATTAAAATGTGTTTATTTAGTTTGCCACAAATTGGCCTTTTCTTCACCTTGCTTTGGTTTGCCTTAGTACCCCTTGGCTAACACTCTGTCAAAGGTAAATATTTCCTTTGTCAGCCTACCTTACACTTTTTCTCTTGGATACTCTGTCTGTACTTACTTTTGATAACGACTGTTTTTCTCTGCAGAAAGATGCATGTCCTGGAGTTTTGCAAATATTTGTTTTTTGTCATTGAACACTATCTAGGGATAAATAGTAACACTAAGGGATTAAAAAAATTGCTGAACATGATTTTATCAGCACAGAGGTATACCATCAAAGTCCCCCAAATCTAAAGGACACTTAAAAGAAAATATTAGCTGGAATGGAAAGTATAGATCACGCCTGATTAATCTCCTTACCATCATTATAAAGTACACAATCAAGCCCAAAGATGCATTTTTGTGAATAACAACACTAAGAAAAGAGGGGAAATGAATGAATGAGTGGATGAATGGATGAGAAGAGGAAGGAAATTTGAATTACAAATGTTGGGGTACCCGGGGGGCTCAGTCATTGGGCTTGGGTCACCATCCGAGGGTCCTGGGATGAGTCCTAAATCAGGCTCCCTGCTCAGCGAGAAGCCTGCTTCTCCCTCTTCTCCCCCTGCTTGTGTTCCCTCTCGCTGTCTCTCTCTCTGTGTCAAATAAATAAAATCTTTGGGGCACCTGGGTGGCTCAGTGGGTTAAAGCCTCTGCCTTCGGCTCAGGTCATGATCCCAGGGTCCTGGGATGGAGCCCCAGATTGGGCTCTCTGCTCAGCAGGGAGCCTGCTTCTGCCTCTCTGCCTACTTGTGATCTCTGTCTATCAAATAAATAAATAAAATCTTTAAAAAAAATAAAATCTTTTAAAATAATAATAATTACAAATGTTGCCATTGCTGCCATCACTGGGGTATACAGATTTTTTTTCTGCAATGTTAGCCGAAGAGCTGATAAGAAAAATAATTACTTTAGATGTGCTGACTTATGGGGGGGGGATTATGTACTTCACATCTTTTTAAAATGCTATGAATTCTCATGCTCTGGTGTAGCATTATACACTTGTGCAACTAACCACACTGGTAATGACCTTCCCAGCTGATCTAGAATGACAGCATGAAACTGATGGACAGAGATTCATAACAGTGCTAGGACTGCCTTTCTGGGCTTCACAAGTCATCCCAAGAGTTTCTAAAGGATAAATGTAAAAGTACCAAACACAATAAAAAACAGCTCCTCTATTAGTGAAAAATAACACACATCTGAAACCTTTTTTTTTAAAGATTATTTATTTATTTATTTGACAGACAAGAGATCACAAGTAGGCAGAGAGGCAGACAGACAGAAAGGAAGGGAAGCAGGTTTCCGGCTGAGCAGAGAGCCCAATGTGGGGCTCGATCCCACAACCCTGGGATCATGACCTGAGCGAAAGGCAGAGGTTTAACCCACTGAGCCACCCAAGCGCTCCTGAAACTTTACACCTTTACACACACACACACACACACACACACACACACACACACACACAACCATTGCTAACCAGATTAATGCACAGAAGAAGTATGTTCCATTTTGGAAATATTTTTCAAGCACAGATGAGTTGGTACACATACCCATTTGTACTCTGTTGGTGTTAGTTTTTAGAAAGTCAAGGAGAAAGTTCCTTTCCTCCAGAAATCTCATAGGAAGTAATTATTCATTGGTCCTTCAGTAGGTAAGGCTAATTTCAGAACTACTAGGCTGTGCCCAGATTATTCATATCAGTTACTCGAAAAGACCCAAATATTAGGGAAGTTCCTGGATAGTTTGTACTTGTGTGTGGGGGGGGGAGGGAATCTTTCCTCACCCAGGGGGGTGAGGGTCTGGGGAGAGGGTTGGTCATTGAAGACTAGTAAAATCTGCTGCTAAAGGACTTCAGGACCTAATTCCCAATGCAACTTCAGGAGACGGTGGTTTAAAAAAAGGAAAAAAAAAAAAAAGAACCATTTGTCTGCCTTTCTCCTGCTTCCACATCCCAAAACTGCTATTGAAAGTAAGAGACCAAAGGAGAAGAAAAAGAGAAGCCCACACTATTTGACATTTTCACCACCAACACACCCCGCCACCAAGCCACCCCCCAGTTATGGAAATGTTGGTCCAGCCACACATTAAAATGAATAATCTGATTACACTGGGGGAAACCAGGGTAAATAAAGTTTGTGTGCCCTGTAATTATACAAACGGAACCGTCTCAGAAGGTATTTAAAATATTTAGGGGTTGCAGGTGGAGAAAGGTTTCTTGGCAGTAGTTGTTCATTGAAATCTCTTAGAGGATTTTTTTTTTTTTTTTTTTGAAACCTGGTCTGTGATGCAGAACCCGCTGTGCTAAATTATGAACCAAAGGCTTTGGGGTGGGAACAATCAATCAAAATACCTGGGGTAGTGTGTAATGTGCGTGCTCCTGTCAGCATGAGCAGGCTGCCCCTGAACACAGTCCCTCAGCAGGTTAAATAAATATGATACTATAGACAAACCGACAGGATCACACGGCTGCATCAATCAGCTGTTGATAAAATACAATCTTCCTTTAATACACGCTGAGAAAGTTATTTAACACTTACAAAACCTATATCCATTTCTTGTCTTTTTTTTTTTTTTTTTAAGTCTTCTTCCAAAGTGTTAACTCTTTTAAAGGGCACGGGGAAGAAGTTGCGCGATCTCGGGTGGAGGAAAGGGGTTTAATGGAGCCAAGGAAACAGAGAGAAGCAGCTGTCTCAGCAGGGGGTTTACAAATAACAGCCCGCAGAGGTGGGGGGATCTGGCCAGAGGGTCCATGAGAAGGCAAATCACACCTGAAGCTTTGCCACGGGTCTCGAAAACCTAGACACCCTTTTGCAAATACTCCTGCAGGGAAGTCATGCAAAAAACAAACGCATGCTATTTCAATGCCGTTCTCCGTTCAGCTCATTTCAGCTCTGCGGTTTGCCTGCATCTGGTGCAGATGAGGGAACTATTCTGAATTTATTGAGGGCGGGGTGGGGGGGGGGGCAGCTGGACAGCAAATGATTTTAAAATCATTTAAAAGATGGGGGGTTCCAGTGAACTCAGAAAAGTGACCGCAGTAGAGCTGGAGGTAAAGGGGAGATCGCGGATGACCTCACTCCGGGTGAAACTTGGCATGGGGGGGGTCAGGACTGGGGAAATTGAGTTAGGGAGGGTGCAAGCGGCCGTGTTCTTCGTGGCTTCAGGAAACGCCTGTCTTCGCACTCCCCACCTGCAAACAGGCCAAAGCGCCAGGGGTGGGTGCCGGGACCCTCTGGAGCGCCGGCCCAGGCTGCCTGCCTGGTGATCTAGGTCGATGCTGACGTTCACCTCCGGCTGGCGCCCGGCCTCTGCCGCACGCTCCCTCTGCCGCAGGTTAAGCCTGGGGTCCTCTCCGCGGTCGCGCGTGGACCTGCGGCCCGGCGCGCGCGGGTGGCGGGTCCCGCTGGAGAGTGGCGGAGCGCCGGGGAGGGCCGCGGCTGCCGAGAGGGGGAGAGCCCCGGCTAAATGCTGACAGGCTATCTCTTAACAAGTGAAGATTAATGTCCCATCTAAAACTAAGCTCCCCTAAGTGCTGTCGCGGCAAAGGAAATACTGGGAGTGAGGAAAGGCGTCGCCTGCCACTCAAAATGCCGATCTTTCCCAGCCTGTTGAAATAACCCGCCGGGGCGGCTCGAGGTGTTGACGGCCACGTTTGTCAGCTCGTCGGGCCACCCCGGACCTTCCTCCGCGGCGACCGGAGCTCGGAACCAATCCAATCCCGGCGCCCGCGGCCGCCGCCAGCGCTGCTCCTCCCTCGGTCGCGCACGCCCTCCCCGCCGGGTTCCCGAAGACTCGCGCAGGCGAGGGACCGCTCTGGAGACCCCGGGGCCTGGGGTCCGAGCGACCTAGGTCACCGCGAGCCGGGTTCCCGCCCCCTCTCTCTCTCGCCGGCCGCCAGCAGGCTCGCTCCGGCGGCCCCGGCCTCGTAGGCGCTGAAGGCGACCGATCGAGACCCGGCACTGAGCCCGGACCGGGACGACCGGCCTGAACCCGCTCCCAACGCGTCTCGCATCGGGACGCCGCACCCCGCCAGCCCCACCTCCAGTTCCGAGGCCGGGTCCTCTGGCCGGGAGGCGTGGAGGGATCCAAGGGAGGGAGAGAGAGAAGGAGGAATCCGGCTGCCCTAACAGCGCTTTCAATCCCAGAAAACTAGCTTGGGGTTCCCTCCTTATCCCCCGCCACCCCTACCCTCCGGCTGAGGATTCCGCCTGCGGTGGCGGCGACAGGGGCTCGGGGGACTGGAGGAGGCGCTGGAATCCTTGTAACCTTTTTGGAGACTTTGCGCTTTCAAGAGCTCTTTACCTGAAACTGACACCCGCAAGCACTCTCCGGGGACCTGTTGGGCAGATGGAGTGGCAGGGCCAGGCGGGGCCTGTTGGCGAGACACGGGGACATTTGTCATGGGTGACCCGGCGCCTCGGCTTCTGAGCCCACGCCGGCGCGGGGAGGCCCGCGCTAATGTAATAAAGCGAGAGCGACAAGAGGAAAGGCCTCTCGCCCCAGGGCCGCCACATGCTCGCTCCGTTTTACTGTCAGGGCTGGTCGAGGCTGTGGCTTCATTTCATATTCCATTAATATTTACAGCAGCTATTGAATTTCCCATTACAAAGTTCACCATACACACTGCTAATATGAAATTTTAATAGTATTGTGCACATTATGAAAAGTCCCGCCATTAAGAGGGGATGTGGGAGGGTCCTAGGGAGAAGTTGCCCTGGGAAGTTATCCTCCACTGAACGCTGGAAACGCTCCCACCCGCCCCCCCAAGCCGTTAAATGAATTCATTTGCCACCATTACCACAAAGATGTGAAACGGTGGGTCTGTTATCAATATTGAAATCAAAAGTGAGGGAGGGAATAAAGTGGGTAAAAATCTCTCTGGTTAATTGAGTTTGCAAAGTTGCGCCTTTTGGTGCTTGACCCTCACTTATGGATGTCTCCACTGCTCTAGAGTTAGCCCTCCCTGGGGAAGCAGGCAGGTGAGGACTGGGCAGAAGTCTCCAGGTCCTGTGGATTTCTGGCTGCAGCGGATTCTACTAGGTGGAGGCCCCTGGCAACGTGGGGTGGGGGGGCGCAAGTGTGTGAGGCAGCCCTGACCTTCTAGAGTCCCCCCACTCCTTACTCTAAGCCCCAGAAGTTCGAAAAGCTGCAGCACCGATCTGACCCTAGGGAGAAAAAAATTTCACCCAAGAACCGTGAGTATCATGTTTGACAACTTCTTAGGACTGGCGCCCTGAGTTTCTGGTAGATTGTCCTGAGAAACCTGGCTCCTTTTCCAGAGTTGTGCAAGCTTGCAGAAAGGGACCCGTGCTAACTTGGAGTGAAAAGGCGGGGAGAGAGGAGGAAGAGAATGAAGCTGGCCTGAACTGCTGGGAGTGATAATGCAGGAAGGCGACCCCAAAGTTTTGCAGCCTTAAGCGGTCCAAACGGTGTCAAACCTGGAGGCTCCAAGATGGCCACACCGAGTCCTAGAACAGGGTTTCTCTCCAGAGTGGAGAAGTGAGCTTGGGCTGGAGGTTCCTGATGGGACCCAGAGGAGCAGTGGGGGAGAGCTCCCCCATTAGCAAGGGCTTCCAGGCCAATGGATTAGGTCCTGTCCCCCAGCCTTGCAGCCCTCAAGCCACCCTCCCAAATGCATCAGGCCTTCCCAGTTTGTGCATGTGTAAGGACAGGCAACTTCCAGAAAGACCCAGGGAGCCCCCAGACCCCTGTTGCCTCTAGCATTTAATCATATCCCAGAGGGGATAGTTAAAATAGAAGCAAAATCATACTTTATTTTGTTAAGGGGTGCATGCGATGTAATTTCTCTAGTTGCACCAGGCTTTCACACACTCCTGCCCGCCCTCCCTCACACCATCCCTCCCCATGCTCCTGGGGTGCAAATGGCCATACTAGGGAGCCACGGTGGTGTCTTAATAAGCTTCTATTTCTGCAATGAGAAGGCAATTTCTGAATCTTTAGGTTACTTTTCAGCTGCAGGAAAATGACAGTACCAGAAGGTAAAGATGGGTGACATTTCCACAGGAAGATCTGGTGTTGATTTTTTTTCCCTGAGTTTTAAAAATTATTACTATTATTATTATTCCCCCAATTCTGTCTCTTTTTTTTTTTCTTTACAGCCCCTAAATGTGTCATGCTTTGTCACATCCTCTGTGTGTGTTTTTAGAGAACATTTGAATAAAAGGCTCGATGCCAGGTATTGGTGACACAGGGGGTGGAATTTTCAGCCGTTCCACAAAGAGTTGGCCGCCTCTATTTGCATAAGGTCAGAGTAGTGCTTCTGATAGAACTTTAGCAGCATCTCTGTCTCTTAGCAACACTCTTGCACTCTTGGTCCCTGCATTAAATTGACTGGTCCCTTCCTTTTCTTCCTTTCATTGGGAGGCTTACAATAAAATGTCACCCTTCCAACCTGTGCCTGTCACCCAGTAGGTCATCTGTATCTCCCCCTTCCCCCTCCCATCCTCCTCCCCTCCCCTCCCCTCCCCCTCCCCTTTCTCTCCAGTTCCAATTAGATGAGGAGATGATTCATTTGGTGGGTTCCCAAAACTGTTTCATTCTATTGTGTTAATTAATATTAATACCATTTCTCCTTTTGTTATTATTAAAAAAGCCCTCATAAACAGAGGCGCGATAAGGAGCAAATTGCCACCACCTGCCCAACAATGGGCCTGGAAAAGGGGTAATAAGGTGAGTGCAGATAGAGAAAGCAAGGTTTGGGTCAGCCTCCCCACCCATTTAGTTGACGCAAGGTTGAGCACAGCCTGAAAACCCTTGAAGCACTTGGAATATTCCAGGCGGCCCTCTTGGCTCTGGGATGGGACACAGTGACAGAATCCAGAGGCTGATAGGTGGTGTTAATGGAGGGTCACGTTTGGACAATAGTATCTATCACCTGCCTCTTGGCTCTTCTGTCAGATGGAGTCATTTCTGACTACTGCATCACTCAGATTTGGGATAGATTCAATGATTCCCTTCACCTTGGCAACGGGATATACAAATCTACACCTAAAGGACGAAATTATTGCTATTATTACTGTTACTGTTATTATATTTTGCCTGCATCTCCCTTGTTCATTTTAAAGTAAGAAGCCCCTAAGTGTTCAAATACCCCTTTCCTGTTTTAGCCCACCAACAGCTGCCAGTTACTCAAGCCCACAGAATAATGGGCGCTTAATTAACACAAAGAAAATTTTGTTTGAATGCCTGGATGATTATTGCTGATTTTTATAATATGATCGGTTGCCTAAATTAAACAGGATCTGGATATTTTCTAAAGTTTTGGAAACACCCAACTCAGGGTCTTGGGGCTACGTTTCAAAGCGCAGAGGATGCGTTTCTTCCCTTTTTGAGAAGTGTTTGCAACTGGGCTGCGAAAACACAAGTTGAATTGAAAAGGAGAGGAGGAATAGAGGAGCTCTGGATATGGCCATCGCTCATAAAGTTAAGAACTGATTTCCATCAGGTTAAAGATAAAATTAAAAGCCTGAGAAGTTCTTCATAACGGGAACAGGAATCAGATGACAGGAGTGATGGTGACAATCCTTTCAGTTCTGTCTCTGTGTCCTTGGACAGAGAAACTGAACTCTTTCTTGGAAGAGTGATTTGTTTTCTGTAACTAACATCCCTGGAGTGGAGCAAATGGGAAGGTAAAAACACCCTGCTTTTCCCCGATATTTTCACAAACCCTGGTTCGCTTTCTCCTCTCTTCTTTTAGCTTGCACGCCCTGTAATTCTTGCTGTATGTTGCTAGATAAATGTGCAGGTAATGGGGTCTGAGAAAAGCAATCAGGGTTAGAAGTCAACTAGCTCCTCTTTAATAATTCACGTGTCATATTTCTTCCACTAGGTCAAGTTTGCTAAAGAAGATGGACAGGGGCTGACGGGTAACCACTTGAGCTAATTATTCTAAGCCTCAGAAGGGAGAAAAACCATAAAAAGAGATGTCCCCCGCTCTTCTTACAAAGGGGCTAAAACAGTTTAAACCTTTCTCAGAGTTCTCTGTCCCATCTCGCTCTCGCCCTGCTCTCCAGCTCTTCTCCGAGCTGCCTAGAAGATTTGTAAAGATGGGAGAGCCAAGCCTATTCCTGGGGACTTTGCCTATTTCCCTTTACCTCTCCTTAAACATTTGTCCCCTTGCCTCTTCCCCACTGCCTTCATTCTTAACTCTCTTCCAAGTGGCAATTCTGTTCCGGTTTTTTGTTTTGTTGTTGTTGTTGTTTTTAGCCACAATACAGAACACCTCTGCAAGGTCAATTTCAGTTACAGATGATGGCTCTTGTTTTAACTTTCTTATAGATGACCTTTCTTATTTTTAAAACTTTTTTTTTTTTCTCGTGGCACTGTTGGTGACAGCTTCACATATCTTCTACTTAAATCTCAATCCTTTTTCTTTTTGGAAGGTTGGGGGTAGGGGGAAGTTGGAGATGTGTGATTTTTCTTTACTCTCAATAATTGGCTGTTTCCAGAAAGAGGGAGGGACACAGTATATTGAAAGGACAAGGACATGTGAAATCAATGAAGTTTTAAGCATATTTAAGTTGGATCCTGGAGGACAAATTGATATGTCTTTGTGGAGATATCTATAGATAGATAGATATCTCCAGATTTCAAAAAGGAAGAGAACAAAAAGATAAAGATTGACTAGATTGATTCTGATGTGCTAAGACTTTGCCCCAATGCAGAAATGAGCATTTTGTTCAGTGCATTTGCTTTTCCCTGTTGCTCTTGTTACACCAGCAGATTTGTAAGGATTCCTATTCACACAGCCCAAGCCAGGGACTGATTTCGTTCACAATTTCTTCCTCCCAATCTTTTCAAAAGCCAAACAGCAGAGGAAGGTTTTCCATCCTGCGGGCTCAAACTTTTTCTACGTGTGACTTATTTCATGAAAAGAATCCAAGAGTTCCGCAGACCTTTTAGCTGATGGGTTGCCGATGGCCAGTCCCATAAGGAACAACTATTTTGCATTTTTCGGTTCTGAAGAGTTTTCAAACAAAAAGAACACAATAAATCGATCGATCCTTGGGGCAAACACAGTTTTACCTTCAAGGTACAATTATCAGTAATGGCACACGTCATGACAGAAAAACAGGGTCTCCTATTCCATTCATTTTGTGACTCCGGTGCTCTAAAAATGATCTATTTTCCAGGTGCCTTGCCCACTCAGTTTAGTGGCTCTTTAAATTTAGCACATTTCTGTGGCAGATGCCCACGGTGGGCACTCACGATTTGTTTTTCAGCTATGAATCTTCCCAACTTGTAGTCATAACACTGAAATACAGACAAAGCTGTATATTTGTCTGTCTGACAAAGCTGTTGGGGGAGGGAGAGGGTGAAATGAAAGTTTCAGAAGAACAGCAAACAATGGTTTATTTTTTAAAAAATCAGGCATATTTTGGTATGAGGAGAATAAACAGTTCTGGGGAAGAAAAAAAAAAAACTTAGAGTAAAAGATTGGGTTGAAGTTGGAAAAACTAAGTTGTTTGCCCTGGTCTTGTTGCAGGGTGCGGGGGAGGGGTAAGGTCTGTCTGAGATCATCACTCCAAGAAACCGCCTCTTTAAAAACCACTCCTTGTAACTTTGTGGGGTTGTTACCTTTTATCTGCTTCAATCATCAGGCAAGCACTGGAGACATTTTTCAAACACCCCTGAGGACCCAGCCCTCTTTCCAGAGTGGGAAACACTGATGGACACTTGTTACCTATCTGCAGTTTAGCTCTTCTCTCTTCCTCCTCAAGGACAGAGGTTCATATGTTATTTGCAAATATTTTTAACCAGGAGTGGGGAGGAGGCAAAGAAGGATCTGTAGGGGTTGGGGGGATTTGTTCTTGTTTTTAAACATTTTTGCTGTAGTGTGCCAAGTATTGCTGATAGAAAGTTTCTAGTTTTCTGACTTTGATGAAGCTCAAGACCTTCAAAGAAACGAATTTTACACCGAGGCTTCCTTTTGAAACTACAAACCGCCTCTTCTCTAGATTTGAGAGATGGGAATGGAATTTGGATAAACATATCACACTTGTGGGGATATAACGTTTCCCCCCCACCCCACCTTTTCTTCCCGGACTTCTGCAGATAACTACCCTCCCTGCCCCCAACTCAGCGGGCATCTGAAGACCAACCCGAAGCTTGCCAGCTCACTTCCAGTTGGGGCTCTGGCTTTCTGTCCTATTTGGGGTCCCCTGTCCCACTTTGAGTTGAGGGCAGACAAGGCTCTGCAGGTCTGAGCGCTCACAAAGACGGAACTATTTTCCACTGGCGATGGGTGATGAAAAGCTTTTGAAAAGCTGCCAGGGAGAGGGAGAAGGAGAAGGAGGATGCGTTCCCCACCCTGCAAACTGAGCTCCTCGGGAGGGACCCTGAGCCCCCGCTACGGCTGTGGTACTGACTTAGCAGAAACCCCCAAAGACGCATCTCCCACCTCGGAGAAAAGAGAAGTCGGCTTGATCGCATTTTTTTCGGTTTTAACTAGGCGACAGGATGTAAACTCAGAGGCAAACCAGGACAACTCAAAGAAAATCTAACGCGAGTGTGCCTGGGGCACATCGCAGATTGTGGGATGAACATCCCTATTGTCGAAGAGGTCCCCGAAGCAACAGTGTCCCGGAGAGAGGGAAATGCAGATTTCCTGCGTATAACCTAAAACACAAATTTGGGCGGAGGGGGGTGGCGTGAATTTTCGGGGCGATCGCGGGCCGCGGGGGGCTCCTGGAGCGAGGGTCGGGTCGGGGGCCGGTTGGGGGGGGACTCTCGGGCGGGGCGGGCGGCGCCCGGGCCCTCCCCCGGCCCCCGCGCACCCACGCGCCGCGGCCCCCACCCAGGCCGAGCCCACACATTCCATCTCGAGTCCTGCTCACACCTATCATTTGAAGCCATCTTCGCTCTGTCTTCCAAACATCTCGAGCATTTGTGATTCCGCTTGCCGCTCCTTCTTATTGAGTTCTCCGTGTCTCTCGGCAACTTGTCATAACCTGTAATAAAATGCCCTTTCTGGCGGGAGGTAGAGTCCAGAGGGCAGCGGTTCTATTTTCAACTTATAGCCGAGGAAAGGAGCCGCGGCGGCCTCCCTTTTGTCTGCCTCGGGCTTTAACTCCTGCGGGGCCGGCCCGGGGCTCCCGAGATCCCGGCTGGGGGGTGGAGGAGGCGGTGCCCGCCCCCGAAGGCGCCCCTCCGCCCCCCTCCGGTCCCCTGGGCCCGGCTCCCAGAGAAAGTTCTGGGCTTCTGAGGCGGTGCATACACGTGCAGCTGGGACGCGTTCCACAAAATGAGAAGAGCCTGTTTGCGCTTTTCGTTTCTTCTTTTTCTTTCTTTTTTTTTTTTTTTTTTAATGGGATGTGGGGGGCGGTGATCCCCAGGAACAGAACAGGATGGGGACAAATAGAATGATACTGAGGTCACCTCGGCCAGCATCCTGGGAGCTTTTCACCGGGCTGCTTATTTAACTGGTCCGAACCCTTTCCTTAATTAGACCCATCCTGTAGTTATTTTCGTAACATGTATTCGAGATTTTTCTATCCGATGTGTGAAGGTGAAGGGTTCCCACGGCCTGCGATGTAACCTCGCCGGGGATGGGGAGCGCGAAAGGGCCGGGGGCTGCCTTGTCCCTGGGGCCGCCTGCTCGATCTTCCCCGCAAGGGTGAGCGCCCCTGAAAGCGAACTCTGGCTTCACAATTTCCCCCGGGGTCCGCGGTGGCCTGACACCCCCTCTCCAGCAGCCACCGTTCTGTATTGAGAAGGACCCCCTTTCCCGTTTCGTCCAACCTGAGTACTCCCCCCACACACACACCCATCCACCCAGAGAGGTCACCTTGGAATCCCCTTAGGTCGCAGATGGGAGACATGGAATAGAATATTTTTCAGGTATCCTTCACCATCCCTGACAGATATCGCGCGATTGGGGAGGAGGATTAGGAAGGCAGGCAAGGGTGACAGGACTGGGAAAGAGGACCCAAACCAGAATCCCTGCAACTATCTTCTTGCTGACTTATTTTGTCGTTGGTGTATTTGTTGAAAGAAGGGAGTAGGGTAGCCAGTCATGGAGATGGTGTGAGTGTCCCCTGCCTGACCCCTGCGGCCCCATATCCACATATCCAGCCCCAGACCAGCCTAACCTTATGTTGCTCCCTAGGCCTGTCGCCCTGACCTTCTCAAGGGCCTTTCCAAGAGAGATGTCCGGGGACTCAGGCCTGGCAGACTGAGATTCCCGACTTCCGGTGCCCACCCCTGTCCCAATTCACACACTCTCCCGTTAATTTCTTTCTACACCCGGAAGCTAGTAAAACCTTCAAAACAGTACTTGAAAAACCCAAACCACATTCTAGCCCCTCAAGGAAACCTGCAGAAAATGGCCAGCTGTTCTGCAGAAAATTTCCTTTTCTTTGCAGGGGGGAGGGGTGGGGAGAAGCCGGGGAGAAGGAAGAGTTTGTATCCTAAACTATGATAAGAGACACGGGAAAACACAAACACTTGATTTGAGACTAGGGGCTATTCGGGATTCCTCCACATGAAAAGTCCATTCTGTGTAGTTAAGAAAAAACAAATGCATTTCTGTCTTCTGCCCGGCAGGCACTGGTGAGATCTGGTGGGGAGAAGTTTCATATACCTGGGCAAACTTCAGAAATGGAAGCTTTTAATCGCCCCTCCCCAAAAGAAAAAAAATAAAAGAAAAATAGCAAGAAGACAGAAAATGCATTTGGGTTGGAGCAGTCGTTTTGGAAAGACTCCCCTGTGTTGTTGATTGCCATGCCCAGCTTCTCTTTTTGTTTTATTTCTCAAGCTTGATGTGTGGGTCACCAGGATGGTCCCCATTGTCGTTGGGCGTCTGTAGTTGGCCGTGGGTTGTGTGGGTACTGCCACTTTTATGAAGGTGATTATTACTGTCCCTTTTAATCTCTGGACAAAGCCAAAATCCTTTCCCCCGTGTGTCCTACTTCTGTACAAACTGTGAGGCTATAAACCCTAGACATGGTATTCATTTCAAACCCTGTTCAGAAACACTGAGGACATATTTGAGGATTCGGACAATTACAGGCCCATTCTCCCCAGTTAGCTCATAGGCTCTATTCAGAATGAAGCTATTTGGGGGCATGTAAAAGCCAGTAAATTTCCCGATGCACAAAAGAAAATGGTGCTTTCTGCCCACTGCCTATTTCCACTCGAAAGTGAATAATGCTCCAGTTACCACCAGGCCTGACTTGATTTATCTTGGTTAATAGGATTAACGTGTCAGCCCCTCTCAAGAATTTCCAAATGCAGATCTGGAGTGTCACTGACTCTCTGGTGTCTTTTTTCCTCTCTGATGAACATAATGATGCACCCCCAAGCAGAGGGCCTCTGTCCGGTGGGAACAGGCAGATTATCTGTCTCCAGTGAAATAAGGCGTGTTGCAGCCCCCTTTGCCAAGACTCAAAGCCAGAACCCAGTCACTATAAAATAATTGTGTCACTACCTCACCGGTGCCCTGTTCGTGTTTCATTTATCTTTTGACTGTAATTGAATGGTTGAAAAGCAAAAATGCAGACAAATTCCAGCTGTATTGAGATCTGTTTCTTCCTCCCCTACCTCCGCCCATCATTAGATACTCTCCCTCTCTGCGCAGGAGGTCAGAGTGTATAAATATAAATTGCATTTTGCATTACTTCTAGATGAGTGAAGCTGTCAAAGCAATAATATGAGCTTTCAGTCCCACATTCTACCACTTCTTTCCCATTTTTTGGCCAGGAGGTCATGTGCAAATTGAACGTGACAACCCAGAAGACATGTCCAACAGACTCGTATTGTTACTCTGCTCAGCCTCCTGGCTCATAACAACATTAAGCCCACATTAGCCTCCAGTCTCTTCCAGGCAGGAGCTCCTACACATGGGACCCAGGCTTCTCAGAAAGTTTGCTTCGATGGGGACGTTTCATTTGAAAGTGGTGAGTGCCACTAACCTAAAATATTTTTCATCCAAGTTTCATTGAGGATGCCATCCTTAGAAAGACCGGGCCAGCATCTTACAAAAAAAAAGGTGAAAAGCTAAAGAGCCCCCCAACACACACACACACACACACACACACACACACAAATATACTTGCTTCTATTTGAAATTATTGAAGTTTTCCAGAATCCAATAGCAATGTGGTTGGAAATCATTTTCTTTGTTATTTGAACAATGGAGATGTCACTCAGGAAGCCACCTTAAAATATGGATTGACCTTGGATTCTTGGTAGCAAGGTGTGGTTAAAACCGTTTTAAAAACCCAGTTACATAACCCAAATTAAAGTTTCAGCAGCTTATCACTGTGATTAGAAGATGATCTGCCTCAAATTGTATTGTAGCAAAGGAATTAGAAATTTTCATCAATCTGAGGAAAACCGAATGGCTTGGAGGATTGGTAATTGGCTATCAATATGACCCATTCATGTCTTGCCCAGATTGCAGTTAACGCAGAGCTGTTGTTCGTTGACAGGGTGTTTGATGGTTTCTAGGAAATGAGTGGCTGTTTTCATTCCTGTTCCAAATGGACAGGTGTCTACATCAGAATTGGCAACCTGGTTGGCACGCTCAAAGAGTGGCCAAAGAGCGAATTGTTTATGGAGAATAAAATTCCATGCTTGTGCACACATGTGAGTGCTGGCAGTGGGAGGGGGCAGAAATGGAGACACTGGAAGCAGAAGGATTGATACAGGTCCTTGAAACTTAAGCAAGCTAATGCCCTTTTTATTCTGAATGCCGCCATATGCAACCGCATCTCTCCTGAAGCCCATCTTGTGCTTGACCATGTTATACTCTAAGTGGACAAATGAAAGTCCATGAAAGGCATTCAGCCTTCCTTAGGATGTTTTTATTGGTCTCAATGGCTAAAATAAAATAAAATTAGAGTTTTTTACATCTTCTTAAATACACTTTATTCTCACACATCTTTCTTTTCTCAAAAGAAAGAAAAGTGTCCTTCCCTTTTACTCTTTTGAATTATTTATTTACTATTATTATGTTATTTATTTTCATTTTTGTTATCCCCTCCTCCATAGGTCAGATGAACTACATGGGTTTAATATCAAATGAAAGGAGGTTGGAACTTTAAGAAGCTGTACCTGCTAATACCTGATCAAATTAAGAAGTCTCCCTCTTAACCTCAGTGGATACCATCCCATTTTACCACATTATACCTTCGTGGTGCCCTTCAGAACCATGAACGTATCCATCTCTCCTTTCACCTTTACATATATTCCTGACCTTCCCAAGTTACTGTTTATGCAAATGATTTTTATATCCTGAACGTTATTAAGAAACAATGCACGAGTCATAGTCTTAAGAAAAAAATCAATCACTGTAATGCCCCAGGAACTGCCATCCCTTTTACTGTCCAATCTCTACTTCCACAAGTGTTAAAGTTGTTTTAAGTCGGGGAAAAGAGTTTTTTAAAAAGAATTTTTAAAAAGAAAAAAAAATACACCTGGGCCAGTGAAACTGAAGCAGCCACAATTTTTAGTTTTTCCAAATTTAAAAATGTGAAGCTCCCAGTCAGAAGATTTTATCATTCTTTTCCTTCATCCTGACTTGTCTCTTTTTAATGAAATATCTGTGTAAACCTGCCATCAATTTTTAGTTCATTTCTACTCCTCCACATTGCCAGAAATTGTAGCAATGAAGGTCAAAGTCTTTGGAGTGAGGTTCTTACACCTCTGTGTGATGCATTCTATGACCTTGGGCACATCCAACAATTCTCTGAGCCTCTGTTTCTTCATCTGTAATGTGGGGATATTAATAGTCTTTAATTTATAAACTTGTTGAAGGGCTCGTGCTTTCCACATTTCTGGAAAGGAGTTAGTCCTCAATCAGTGTAAAGCATCATCGTGCTGTTTCAGATGATAGTGTAACCTCTCAAAGTATTAGAATCTTCATCTGTGGAGCAGAAATAATAACAATATGGTTGTAGATAACGTGTGTGAGACATTTGGCATAGTGGCCAAACCAAAGCAGACCTTCAGTAAATGGGTGGTGGTTGGAGGTTGTCCCATTCAGAGACCCAGTGGAAGTGGGTGAAGGACTCACTTTAGAAAGAAATTCATTCTTTAGGAGTTCCACTTGGCGGTTCTTCATGCCTGGATCTAGAGGCTAAGCTGGTAGAGGGTGGCATGAAGGAAGCCAAGCCAAGAACAGTGCCCAGTTATCTTTCTTTAAGAAAGGCTTCCTTCATGCCACCCTCTACCAACTTAGCCTCTAGATCCATAACTCAATACTTGCCCTCTCATGAATTCCTCCCACCAGGTTAGGGTGAGAACCCCCAGCCAGAGTGGGTTGGGGTAGACAACCCAAGCCTACCTCTACTGTTGAAGAAACAGATGAAATGAGACTCAGGGAATGTGTTTCATTGATTCGTAGACGAATCTTCAGAGCTGAAGGAGAATATAGATACAGAATTGGAATATATTGTTTACTTATGTATTATAAATTCACTTCTACATATAGGATCAAACCTTTCTGGAGTTCGTATATAAGGATAGACTAAGGTGCCATTTGAAGATTCATGTTGAAGGAACACAAAGGGACCCTGAAGCTGGCAGCCTCCAGTACCTGCAGAGATCCTGGCAGTTCCGGGAAGATTTGTTCTGCCTGAGAAGGAGCCATCAGTCCTGGTTCTCTAGGAACTTCACATGAAGCCAATAACTAAGTTTGATTTGGGCCCTCGGGGGTGGTATGTCTATATATATGTGGAATGAATATATATATATATATATATATATATATATATATATATCTCCCAAGTTATGAAATATTATTTTCAACATGTATATATATTCAACATATATAATATATATTATATCAGAGTTAATGAATATAATCTCCCTGGAGGCCAGGGCCATTGGCAAGAACTGGAAATTTCCAATTTTAGACTATTTATGTATAACACCACTAAATAAAATGCTTGTACTAGATGTGTATGATATTTCTACATATAAAACCATACACTCTTTGAATGATGAGAAAACCAGTTTGATAACATAATAATAATAAAAAAGAAAACCTGTTTGTTCAGCTAGACCCTATTGCTGACTCATGGTATCAGATTTGCTCTGTGTGTGTGTGTGTGTGTGTGTGTTCCCACTCTATCAACTGCCCAGTGATATTTAAAACCTCTAATGTCTTCAGTTCAGCACGAAAGCCAAATGGAATTGGGTTCACTCCATTCTCTCTAAACATAACTGCCTCATTCTGTAGCATAAATTAGATTTAGCGAAAATTAAAATGTAGGCAAGAAGAAATAACTTCTCTACCCAGTCACCACGGAAGACCCACATAGCCAAGTGTCTGGCATTTGCCCATCATCTGCTTTTCTGACCATAGGGAGCAGCTCAAATGACAGGCACACAGATGGACACATCCTGTGATTAATGGCATCTACAAGGCCTGGTGGTGAGGATGCAGAAAATGGCGGCAGACATGAGCTAGTCCCCTCTTTGGTTCAGTGTTCCTTCCAAGGTTTGAAGGAGAGAGGAATCAGGAACAATTCCAGCCCTATTCTTCACTAGAAGATCTGAAGGCACCCTTCTTGCAGTCTCCAGAATCATTTGCCAAGACCAGACCTTTGATGGGTAGCTCTACCAGCCTTCTGACCGGCCCATCAAAATTACATTCTCCCTCCCACCTTCCCTTCCTTCCTTCCTTTGTTTCTTGTCCTCTATGTCTTCATTCTTTTTCCCTCTTTCCTTTTTTTCCTCCCCTTTTTCCCAAGCATTGTCTCACCTCAGCAATCTCAGAGTGCAAACCAGCTCACCACAGTGAGCTTTCCACTGAATATCTAAGGAACAGATGGAAGTGTGTGAAACTGGGAAGGGTCTGAATGGGCAGCATGAAGACCTATAGCAACCTCCAGCCTAGTGCCCTTGGACTTCACCCCAGCTACCCTCTAGCCAAGTGGGTCATGCCTAACCATGGCATTTCTAACACATCAAGAATACAGGAGACCAAAGGGGCACCTGCATGGCTCAGTCGATTAATCCTCTGACACTTGATTTTAACTCAGGTCATGATCTCAGGGTCATGGATTGAGCCCTATGTCAGGCTCCACAAGGAGCATGGAGCCTGCTTAAGTTTCTCTCTCTCCTTCTGCCCCTCCTACGAGCTTCACCCTCCACTCTCTCTCTCTTTAAAAAAAAAAAAAAATATATAAAATTATATATATATATATATATATATATATGTGTGTGTGTGTGTGTGTGTGTATAAAATTTATATATATATATATATATAAATTATATATATATATATATATATATATCAGAGACCAAGATCCTACCACTAGAAATGGGCCAAATTTGATGCCATAGTCTTGGGATCATACCCAAGTTGATAATTCTCTCCTTTACTGGCTTCCAATATTTTAATTTGTTTTAAATGAGTAATCAAGACATGCAAAGGGTAAGAAAGGGTGAAAAATCTTCCTTCAGTCCTATTTTCCAGCCCGTCCCATCCAAACTACCATGCTCTTTTTTTGTTTTTAATTAATAGACTGTCTCAGAGCAATTTAGATTTATAGAAAAATTTAATAGAGGAGCACCTGGATGGCTCAACCACTTAAGCATCTGACTTTTAATTTTAGCTCAGGTCATAATCTCAGTGCCCTGGGATTGAGCCCCCCATCCCCCAATTGGGCTCTGTGCTCAGAGGGGAGTCTGCCTGAGATTCTCTCCCTCCCTCTCCTTCTGCCCCTCCCTCCACTCACGCTCTTGCTCTCTCTCTCTGTCTCTAAAATTAAATGAATAAATCTTAAAAAAAAAAAAAAAGAAAAGAAAAATTGAGTGGAAAGTTTAAAATGGTCCTATATCACCTTACACTCCTCTCCACCTTTCCTCCCTATGATTAATATTTTGCTTTAATGTAGTATATTAGTTAGACTTGATGAACCAATACTGATACATTATTATTAGGCACAATTCACAGTTTACATTAGGTTCACTCTTCGTGTTGTTGTATGTTCTTTGGGTTTTGGCAAATGTATAATGACATTTATCTACCACCGTGGTATTAGATGGAATAGTTTCATTGCCTTATAAATCCTCTGTGTTCAGGGAACCTGGGAGGCTCAGTCATTAAGTGTCTGCCTTCATCTCAGGTCATGATCCCAGGGTCCTGGGATGGAGCATCAAATCAGGGTCCCTGTTCAGTGGAAATCCTGCTTCTTCCTCTCCCACTCCCCCTCCTTGTCTTCCCTCTCTCACTGTCTCTCTGTCAAGTATATAAATAAAAAATCTTTTAAAAAATCCTCTGTGTTCTACCTATTCATCCCTCCCTCCTCCACAAAACCTCTGGCAACATCTGATGTTTTTGCTGCTCCATCCTTTTGCTTTTTCCATAAGGCATGTAGTTGGAATCATACAGCATGTAGACTTTTCAGACTAGCTTCTTTCTCTTAACAGTATGCATGTAAGGGTCCTCCATGTCAGTTCATGGCTTGAGTGCTCATTTTTTACTGATGCATAGTATTGTATTGTCAATATACAACAGTTTATCCAATCACCTGCTGATGCACATCTTGTTTGGTATTATGTTGTCTTCCTAAGTAGGAATAAAGCTCCTAGAAACACTCACGTGTAGGTTTCCCTGTAGACAGAAATCTTCAACTCAGATGGAACTCAAACCACCAAGGAATGTGATTACTAGATCATATGGTAAGAATATATTTAGTTTTGTAAGAAACTGCCAACCTATCTTCCAACTCAGTGAGGCTTTTTGTTTTGTTTTTGTTTTCAGTAGTTTAAAGTACATATTAGTTAGCAGAATAGGTACTTAGCAAAGACGGAAACCCAGACCCCGCCAGCTGCTCCTGGTAGACACCAAGACAAGAGCTGCCACCATTTGCAGGGAAACAGTGTCAACCATAAGAACATGAACTTGATCAATCTACAAGGGTTTACATTTTGCCTTGGCTACTTACTCGCTTTGTGACTTCGGGCATGCTTCTGTTTCCCCAACTACAATGAGGCTTGGTAACAGTACCCAGATTCTAGAGTTCTGAGAATTACTGAGATATCCCATACACATTTTGGCACACCACTTGGTAAAAGTAAGTGCTCAATAACTGTTCATTATTTTTTATATCTTATTACAAAACCACCATCTTTCCCACAACCCCTTCCCAAACAGTCAGTGTTCTTTAGGGATGTTTCTGTGTAATAGTGCATTCAAGGGATCCAAAGACAGAACAGTTTGATACATTATATAATCTGGTGATGGGGGAAAAAATGTGCAGCAGCTAAAATAAAAAGAAATCAAAGCTAGAGAGGCAAAGTCTTTAAGTGTGGAGGGTTTTGATCCACAGAATAAATTCCCTCACTTTCCTCTCACCCTGGATTCCCATTAGTGTTTTGCTGGCTGAGAACACTCTGGGGTGAGTCCTAGATTATGAAATGCCCTCTCTCTGGTGGCCTGCCAAAGCCTGTTCTGCAGACTTCCAGACTAACCTGGCACCAGCTCACGGTAAGAAGCCTCCTCACCCCGAGGGCCTGACTAATGCTCATGTTTTTTCCTTTCTCAGACAACTCCACAGGCGGGCTGTTGGGGGGGTGGTGGCATTAAGCAATCCATGTGGTAATTTTTTTTTCTATTTCTTTGGGCAATTCTTACATGATGACATAATGATATGTGCTAACAATGAAAAATAAATGCACTGTAGCTCTATCTCTTTGTACTAAGTTTATTTTGGAAATTACAAACACACAAACAAGAAATCCTCTCCTGTGCATTCCTGATTAATAATCTATGGCTACCCACAATGCCCACACACTGGTGGAAACGGAAACATTTGAGGGCATCTACCAGCTGATTTGCCTTCATGATATCAGATGACAAGTTTTCCTGTTTTAACTGCACGGGCAGGGTCTAGGTGTCATGAGGTCAGAGTATATGGATTTTTTTTTTTTTTTAACCAAGAGCAAACAATGAAACCTGATAACTTATTCAGGGCATATGGCTCAAAAGCAGGCATTCACTGATATGAGGCATATCACATTAAGAAAGCCCCACACTAAGGGCAAATTTGGAGCAAAATCTTTCTGATTATCTGTAAAACTGAAATATGCCCAGCGGAGCTCAGAATCCTGCTGAGGAATTACAACAGGGTAGGTTTGAAAAGTTGAACGTAGGACATGTGGGTCTGCTGGAGTCATCCAAATCGATGGCCACAGCCAGGTTTTAAGACTGTCCAGCCCATCGGTCCTGTGGAAGGGAGAACAGGAAGAGGGCAGAGGGTCAGAATGAGCAGGGTCTTTCTTGTTCCTCTTTCCCACCCTACTCAAGGGCCTCACCATCCCAGCGCTGCTTAGTGGGGTCATGAGAAAAGGAAGGGAAGAATAGAGGAAAGAAAGAGCCAGTCCCCAGAAGAGATCTCCCACTCCAGATTTGCTTTGGGTACATAAGCTTTTTCCAGAAGGCATATAGTTGGAATCATACAGCATGTAGCCTTTTCAGACTAGCTTCTTTCTCTTAACAGGATGCATGTAAGGGTCCTCCATGTCCAGGGAAATCCCTCTTCTGTTCTAGAAACTCCTATGCATTTTTTTTCTTTTAAAATTTATTTATTTATTTGAGAGAGAGTGTGTGAGAGCAGGGTAGGGGCAGAGGAAGAGAGAGAGAGAATGAATCCTTAAACAGACTCCACTGTGTGAAGCCCAACTTGGGGCTCGATCCCAGGACTCTGAGATCATGACCTGAGCTGAAATCTAGTTAGCAGCTTAACCAACTGAGCCACCCAGGTACCCCTAGGACCCTCTGTGCCTCAAGGTCTAGTCCGATGAGTCTGGATCATGATTAATGCACAGTATCCAGATCAGACAACAGAAACCAACTTGAGCTCTGGGTCCATCCCATGGCTCTGGGTCCATCCCATGCTTGCTCTAAGACTTGAGCCCTTCTTCTCTAAATCTCACTTTCTTTGGCTGTGAAATGCAAATGGGACCAGTATCCTACCTTCCCTCCAGCTGCTGTAAGGATCACGGAAAGTAATAGGGCCCAGCATGGTCTCTGATGCACAGTGAGTGCTGAGTCTAGGTTTTTACTGTATTACTATTGCCATCATTCCTATTTTGAGTTGACTAGCCAGTTATGGATATTTTTCTGTCTAAAACAGGAAATGGGCAGGAAAGGGATTAGTCATAGCAGGGTTCAGCCATGGACACTAGAGCTGGGTATTTCAGTAGCCTCGGATGCCACCAGTGGTGCCACATCTGCCATTTAATTCAGTTCAACAAATGCATTTTGAGAACCAAGTTCCAGGTGAACACCACATTGCCGCTGCCTGACCAGCACTTGGCCTACCAGGGGAATTCCACCAGCACAGCTGTCCAGATAAGTGATGTCATGTGAAGTTGGAGACAGTCCCTTAAAATAAAAGCCTGGCTTCTGAATGTGAATTAATAGTTGTATTATCTTGATCCCTCTCCTCCCCAAAACTATACACACACACACACACATACACACACACACATGTGTGTGTATATGTGTGTGTGTATATATATATATATACATATATATATATATATAGTATTTTCATAATATAATTTCTGTTCAAAGTCTTTTGAAAATATTCTGTGCCAACTGCTTTAAAATATATCTAGATGAGAGGTGTGTCCTAGATATCCATTAAGGAAAACATGCTTCCAAATACACAGTTTGTCTCCTTTCGTCCAGAGGATTTGTCTGCCACTGCCACTGTGTAGATACGGTTGAATTATGGCTGTTGAACAATTTGGCATATAACCTCTGCTTCAATTTTCATTTTTTTTTTCTGGTCACGAAACGGTGTTAAGGCCAGAAATGCAATGATGGTATGGGACCCTGCTCTGATCCCCCAACCAAGTTTCAGAATTTATTCTTTTATTTGTGGGTGCCTGGGTGGCTCAGTCGGTTAATCATCTGCCTTGTTTCTCAAGAGCTTGGTTCCTGGTCTGTGAGCTCTACTTCCGGCTTACAGCTTACCACTTACAGTTGTAGCTCAGTGCTTAGCACCATATTTGCATGTACTACGTGCTCAATAATCTTTGATGAGAGTAAAAGAGAGAGAAGACAGGAAGGCACAGAGGGAGGGAAGAAGGGAGGGAGGAAAGACAAATGAGACAAGAAAGACAAATGAGACAAGCCCCCACCTGGGTGGCTCAGTGGGTTAAAGCGTCTGCCTTCGGCTCAGATCATGATCTCAGGGTCCTGGGATCGAGCCCTGCATCAGGCTCTCTGCTCAGTGGGGAGCCTTCTTCCTCCTCTCTCTCTCTGCCTGCCTTTCTGCCTACTTGTGATCTGTCTGTCAAATAAATAAATAAAAATCTTTAAAAAAAAAAAAAAAGAAAAAAGAAAAGAAAAAGGCCAAAGGTGTGTCACTGTAGAGGCATTCCTAATTTGTCATTACCCACTCACTATACACACACATGCATGAGCCTCTCTTCTCTGTTTTCCTCCCTCCTCTATTTTCCCTTTTTGACAGAAATAGCAAAATTCAAACAAAGTTAAAGTCATTCCTGCTTCAGTGTGTACCCCAATTTGATCCTTTTTTTTTTTTTTTGGTCATTGTAGGCCCCCACAATGCAAGTATCTTTCAAAGCCAATTTAGTCAATAAGCATGAAGTATCATGTCTTTCCCCCACACATCTCAATAAATAAATGACACGATGTGTTTTATTAAAATATAATTTTTCATCTATGTTTTGAAAATCTTACAAAAGTTTTAAGTCATCAAATAATTCCACCTTGACAAGACATTGCAAAACTAATAAAAAGAAATCACCAGAAATCATACTATTTGTGGGTGCAGGCGATGATGAGGCATAGCTCAGCAAAAATCTAGAGAAAATGTGGTCTTTGGAGAGTCACTTTACTTATAATTTTATTTTATTAGTAACTAATGCCTGAAATGTCCATTTACTTGATAAAGTGATGTCTATCTTATTTAGTAAAAAGTAGACTTCGTTGCACCCAGAAGATATCCAAACTGGAGAAGAGTTGTGTCGAACTCCTTCAGGACATTTCCTGTGGGATAAAAAGTCTCAAGCCATAGAGGGCTATAACATGAGACCCTGCACAGTGTATGAATTGGATATTTTATTCTGTTTTATTTTTAATGTTTGTTTTTTTTTAAGTAGGCTTCATGACTAGCTTGGAGCCCAATGCAGGGCTTAAACCCATGATGGTGAGATCAAAACCCACACTGAGGGGCACCTGGGTGGCTCAGTGGGTTAAAGCCTCTGCCTTCAGCTCAGGTCATGATCTCAGGGTCCTGGGATCGAGCCCTGCATCAGGCTCTCTGCTCAGTGGGGAGCCTGCTTCCCCCCACCCCCTCTCTCTTCCTGCCTCTCTGCCTACTTGTGATCTCTGTCTGTCAAATAAATGAATAAAATCTTTTAAAAAAAAAAGACTGACATTGAGTTCAAGAGTGGGAAACTTAACCAACTGAGCCACATAAGCACCCCAGTAGATGAATTAGATAAAATTATTTCCAAGAAATTTTCCTTTGCTTTTGGTAGATTTCTCCTTTTGTGTGCAAGAAATCGAGAAAGAAAGAAAGAAAGAAAGAAAGAAAGAAAGAAAGAACAATAGCATCATCGAGGAAAATTCTACACATCCGCCTGTGTTCTTGTCTTCACCTTTTACTTCCTCACCTGAAGGAAGGTAGTGCAGGGATGGCAGGATTCCAGAGCAGGGCAAGAAACCGAGTGCAGGGTAGATTCACTCATGACAGGAGATTTCAAAAGTTAGAATTATTAAATCTGGGCTGGAAAATAAGAGAGATTTACTTAGGCATTAAGGTAGGTACTGGCCAGTAAAACTGATAGATCCTTATTACATTGTCCCAAGAGAGACTGCGCTCCTCGGCATAGTTAATGCTAAGGAAATTTAAAGCAAGTCATGGGAAATACTTCTTCACCTGGTAGAATTCATTCTGAGGAATTTACTGCCACAGGCAGTCATGAAATCAATCACGGAGTTGGATTTTTCAAAGGGGCAGGATAATGTATGACCCACTCTTCTGGCTAGTTGGGAAGGATAGAAGCAATCAATTCGCCTGCTTCTAGGAGATCACAGTTGATTACAAGTGGGGTCAGTGAAAAGATGTCCCCCGCTCTTGATCAGGATAATTAAAAAGTGTTTGCCCATGCTCACTTGTCCTGGAAAGAAATAGGAAATAGGATATAGAGATCAAATGACCTGATCCAATATGACAAATGTTTTTTGACAGGGACAGAGCATTAAGCAACACAAAGATCAATCCAGGAACTAGTTATAGGTCTTGCTAAAATATCTTTTCATCAAAGCATTTTTTTCTGGTAATATAAATATTACACGATGTTTTTGTTTTTTAATCTGATTCTCTGACAAGTATTCTTGGAAGACATCTACCAAACCTGAAAACACTTAACATTCATGACTTCTCTTTTTCCCAATGGAAAGCAGAGTTTTGTCAAAAGTTGTGAGTACACTGGAAATATGAACAAGGCAATGGAAACTTTGATGTTGTCATGATGGTCAGTAATAAACCCCTTTGATAAAGTTATCACAGGTTAAATCCAGCATCTCTTTCTTTTGGAATCAGTATCTTACCTTTTTACCTTATTTTTCTTGGAAATGTGTAGTCTCTGGGACATCACTTGGCACTATAGCATGCATATGAAAAACAACATTGCAGAAGAAGGCAAATACCATATCATTTCACTCATACATGGAATTTAAGAAACAAATGAAAAAAAGAAAAAAAGAGATAAAAGCCAAAAAACAGACTCTTAACTATGGAGAACAACCCAATGGTTACCTGGGGAAGGTGGGTGGGGATGGGGGAGAGAGGGAATGGGGATTAAAGAACACATTTATCGTGACGATCACTGAGTAATGTACAGAATTGCTGAGTCACTACACTGTACACCTGAAACTAAGAGAACACAGTACGTTGAAAAAGAAGGAGGAGGAGGAGAAACAGAGGCACCTGGCTGGCTCAGTACATACAGCGTGTGACTCTTGATCTCGGGGTTGTGAGCTCAAGCCCTACATTGTGTGTGGAGATTACTTAAAAATAAAATCTTTTAGGGTGTCTGGGTGGCTCCGTCAGTTAGGCATCTGCCTTTGGCTCAGGTCATGATGCCAGGGTCTTGGGATCAAATCCTGGGTCAGGCTCCCTGCTCAGCAGGGAGTCTGCTTACCCCTCTGCCCCTCCCCCCACCTCATGAATGCACAAGCAAGCGGTCTCTCAAAAATAAATAAATAAAATTTAAAAAAATTTTAAAAATTTAAAAAATAATAAAATCAAATTAAAACAAAACAAAACAAAGCAAATCACCAGACTTCTGGCATTCTAATTCACGGGCTTCAGAGAGAAATGCTAAAAAAGATATTTCAGGTGAGGTTGGAGCCTGCATTTTTGTTTGGGCACAAAAGAATTTCACATAGTCTATGAAAAAGGGAAATTGTGAGCAGCGCCTGGGTGGCTCAGTTATTAAGTGTCTGCCTTTGGCTCAGGTCATGATCCAGGGGTCTGGGGATTGATCCCCTCATCGGGCTCTGCGGGAAAACCTGCTTCTCCCTTTCCCACCCTCCCTGCTTGTGCTCCCTCTCTCGCTGTGTCTATCTCTGTCAAATAAATAAATAAAATCTTAAAAAAAAAAAAGCAAATTGTGCTTTGCAAAAATACAAAACAAAATCCTGGATGAGTCATCATAAAACCTAGTCTTTGAATTTCAATAGTGCAGTGCTGAAAGGGCATCATTGTCCCCTCCTGAGAACCAGGAAGTATTACCTACTTTAAGGGACAAGAGCCTACCTAGTTGTATTACCTGCGTTAAAGAAAAAGCAAACGCAAAGATAAGAGGCATCTGGAAGTTTTCTCATGATAAACCACCACAATTTGAAATAGTTGTTATACTCTGAACTTAAAGACATCCTTGTTTTCGTAAGTGTATTTTATTAAAACATCATCCTGACTAAAGACTAAAAAAGGTGGAAGTCTATATCTCCATGTCAATGTCAGAAAAGTTTTCTATCACTCGCCATGACACGGTGCTGGAAGCTCTACAAGGCATTCCTGAGTCAGCTCATGGGACACCTCATTGCTGCAAGCATTCATTGTGGAGGGGAAAATCTCTGGAGCCACACTAGGATGCTGGCCCTGCCTCTCATCCAGTGGGTTACCTTGAGAAAACCACTTCGCTCCCCTTGTCTTGAGATCCGCATCTGGAAAATAGGTAGAACAATATAGCCTCCTCCATAGGGTTATTGTAAATTTAAATCAATATCAAGTGAAAAAAAAATCTTCCTGGTACATAGTAAGTGCTTAGAAGTTGTTATTTTCCTTCAATCCTCAGAAAGCCTGGGTTTTAAGGGAAGTCCTACTTCCCCTGGAAGAGAGAGAGAAACAGTGGAGGTCATTTCCTGTCTTGTGGATTTGGGGGTAAGAGAGTGAGACGTTTCCATGGTTACACTCCCGCCCCCTTCCGCTCCCACCCTTTCCTCTGCCCCCTCTCCTGCCACATTTCTCCTTGAATTCTGCACTCTGCGACCAGCTAGGTGTTCTTCCCCACACACACACACTGCCTCCTTCTGTCTGCTCGCCCCCACCAAACTCCAGTCTGGCTCACTCACACTAATCTATCACCCTCTGCTCAGATGGTCATCACTCCCCAGATCTGAGTTAGGTGCTCCTCACACCCTTGCTCCCAGCCCCATGCTCCCATCACCACTTCTCAGTCTCCATTTACTCTCTGTACCCACCATTAGACTGCAAGCTCCACTAGGGTCTTGTTGCCCTCACTACTGCTCCCCACCACTGGGCTCCACTTCTGACATACTGTTCCAAGTCCCAAATGGCTAAGAGAGGCAACCAAGATCAACAGGAAGCCTGCCCCTTCGTAGAACTGTGCTTTCTGTTTTTCATTGGCCTTTACTCGGCCAAATCATGTGTTGATGAGGGTCTGCTTAAATGAAATGGCTGTACTGACTATTAGATTCAGATCCGACGTGCCAGAAGAAACAATATCTGGGTGGTGTGGAACTAAGTGGTTTTTTTTTGTTTTTTTTTTGTTTTTTTATAAAACTAATATGGGTGGGGGGTGACTGGTGGCTTAGTCTGAGAAGCATGTGACTCTTGATCTTGGGGGTCATGAGTTTGAGCCCCACAGGGGGTGTAGAGATTACTTAAAAATAATAAAAATCTTAAAAAAAAAAATACTGGGAAATCTATAATGCAGTCCAAATTGGAAAGGCTCAAAACAGAGTTAAATGCTCATGAATTTGCAGCCTTCTTTGGGGTTTAGTCTAAGAAGAAAGATTCAAATGGCTGTTGTTGTTTTTACATAAGTCTAAACTTAACTGTTCAATCATATTGCAGAGTTCACATTTATCTGTTAGAATATGCAAAGAGATTAACCTTATAATCTTTTTCTTTAAAGATTTTATTTATTTATTTGACACAGAGAGAGAGAGAAAATGAGAGCAGGGACACAAGCAGGGGGAGTGGGAGAGGGAAAGCAGGCTTCCTGCCAAGCAGGCAGCCCAATGTGGGAATCAATCCCAGGACCCCGGGATCATGACCTGAGCTGAAGGCAGACGCTTAATGACTGAGCCACCCAGGCGTCCCTAACCTCATAATCTTTAAAGTACAGATAGCATATACTTGGCTTTGTGGTGGGCAATTGGAATGAAAATAAAAAATAAATCAAGCAATTAGGAGGCAAGTTTAAACTGATCAGAGTGCAATGGTGTTTACAATTAATTGATCACAGCCAGTTACAGATTTCTTTGTTCTTTCTTCACTCCCACTACTTTACTTGAATAGAAGAAGTAGAAGGAGGAGAAGAGAAGAAGGAGGTGGAAGAGGAGGAGGGGGAGGAGGTGGGGGGAAGAGGAAGAGGAAGTAGAAGAAGGGGAAGATGACAAGGAAGAAGAAGACAAATATAGGAAAGTGAGGGGGTTCATCAAGCAGTTCACCCCCCCATTCCACCCATATCTGCAAGTTGCAATTAACAGAGACAGAGGCAGAAGCATAGAACACTACAGATGAACGATTCAGGTCCTTATTCTCTCTTTGTGATTGGGAGGTTAAAACTACATTTCAAGATACGTGATGACAACTCTAACAATAACTAGCTTATTCAAGCTGGGGTCATATATGGAAACTCTGCTAAGCACTGTCCATGTATTATGCCATTTAATAATCACAGGAATCCTACGAGGTTTGGAATAATTATAATGATACAGATGAGTAAGCGACGAAGAACTTTGCTCAAGGTCACACACCCAACTAACAATCAGCAGAGCCGGTCTTCAAACCATTGGTCATTTGATTCCAGAATTTTCTTATTAGCTTCTAGCCTACACTACTGCCCTCACCCCATCTCAGCTACTGAGATGTAGTGGGGAAAAGCTGAGGTCTGGAATCTGAAGATTTGCATTAATTATCAGTTTGAGTGGGTCACTCCATCTCAGTTTCATCATCTGTGGTATGAGAATAATCATATCCGCCCCACCTGCCTTCCACAGCTCCCGTGATGATCCGGTAAAATAGTTTACATGCGAGAACTTAAGAAATAGGAATGTGCTATGCAGTGATCAGCTGATAGGTTTTATTTACGAGGGTAGTGTGTTGATGGATTTGTAGGAGTTCAGTTCGTGTTTAGGGAATATTTTATGTGTGATAGTCAGGAATGAGTTCTACCCAAACCAGATATGACAACTGGATGAAAATGATGGACTTTGCCCACATAGATACATGGATGTGGTTTAAAAAAGGAAGTGTCTGTCCTATAGCTATGCACTCCAGGCTTGGGAAAATAGTAATTGGCCCCTACAGAAGAGTAGAACATCAAAGACAAGGTTCCTCTTCTGAACACAGTTGTGTTGGGACCAGCGCTATTTACAGATTAAGCACAGGCAAATCCATTTGAATAACAGGGGTTTCCTGGGAATTAAAAAAAAATGATCTCATCTAAAGAATAGACCAGCATTTCCATACTTATTTCCTTGGAGAAGACTGATCGCTTGTAAGATTTCAAAATTTTGTTTTATAACCTATATATCTTCCCCCCAATATCTTTTTCCATAGGAAATGAAAATGCAAAAGACGTTATCCACTTCTATTACCTTTCTGGGGAAATGTAGTGTTAAAGAGAAGAAGGTAATTTGAGACCCAAATTCATTCATCAGATTTTCCACCTATCCTCTGCATCATAACTCCTGTTGTTTTTCACATAAAATAATAGCCTTGACTACAATAATTTATTTTCTCATACTCAAGTATATCGTTGAGCACCAGAATAGATATTTCCATACTTATTTCCTTGGAGAAGACTGATCGCTTGTAAGATTTCAAAATTTTGTTTTATAACCTATATATCTTCCCCCCAATATCTTTTTCCATAGGAAATGAAAATGCAAAAGACGTTATCCACTTCTATTACCTTTCTGGGGAAATGTAGTGTTAAAGAGAAGAAGGTAATTTGAGACCCAAATTCATTCATCAGATTTTCCACCTATCCTCTGCATCATAACTCCTGTTGTTTTTCACATAAAATAATAGCCTTGACTACAATAATTTATTTTCTCATACTCAAGTATATCGTTGAGCACCAGAATAGATA